>NW_021604856.1:689142-697702 GCF_004785775.1 Grammomys surdaster
ACACACACACACACACACACACACACACACACACACACACGAGCTATGGGTTATCTATCAGAAAGGACTTCCTCCTGGTGAAAGCTACTAAGCTCTGGATTAGCATTCAGAGGCCAGTCCAACTTCACCTTAGTTCCAATTACACTCTGGGGCAGGGCGGAAAGTTCATGTCGTTGTGTTTGTTTCTTGTTGGTTTGTTTGAGACAGGATCTGAGATAGTAGTCCAGGTTTTTTAACACGCTAGGCAGTTAAGGATGACCCTGAGTTCCTGATCCTCCTGTCTTGACATCCTAAGTCTTGAGATTACAGGTGTGTGCCATTACACCTGGTTTTCTGTGGCACTGGGGACTGGACACAGGGCTTCCTGTGAGCTAGCTAGCACTCTACATCCCGGCCCAAACTGACATCTTCTGATATACAAACCCCACTTCTTCCCATTTCTGGGTTCCCCAGGGGAACCAGATGTTAAGGGGATGTTTTACAATGTCATAACTCCCTCCATCCCTGTTTTTTCCCTCCAGCTCTTACCCGTGGGCTTTACCTCCTAGCCACCTCTGACCACTGACCAGTGTGTTGAGAGGTTGCTATGGGGAGAACAAGGGCTCCCACAGTTCCTGGCTCAGCCGCGTTAGTAACTGGCCATGTAAATAGCCATAAATCTCAGTTAAGGTCTTTACTGCTGTGATGAAACACTATCACCAAAAAGCAATTTGGGGGGGAAGGGTTTCTTTGGACTACACTTCCATACTACGGTTTATCATTGAAGAAAGTCAGGAGACTTTTGTTTTTGTTTTTGTTTGTTTTTTTTTGTTTGTTTGTTTTTCGAGGCAGGGTTTCTCTGTGTAGTTCTGGCTGTCCTGGAACTCACTTTGTGGACCAGGCTGGCCTCGAACTCAGAAATCCTCCTGTCTCTACCTCCCAAGTGCTGGGATTAAAGGCGTGTGCCACCACCGCCCGGCGTCAGGAGACTTTCTATCTATACTATCTTGCTCCTCATGGCTTGCTTACTCTTCTTTTATATAGAACCCAGAACCAGCAGTCCAGGGATGGCACCACCCTTCCCCACTAATCGGTAATTAAGAAAATGTCATACAGCTGGATCTTATGGAGACATATTCTTGATGGAGGTTTCCTATTCTCAAGTGACTTTAGTCTGTGTCACGTTGACATAAAAACCATCCAGCACACCACGTCATTTCTTCTTTCTGAGCTCATTTACCCTGTCTACTAAATGACAGCACAGTACCTATGTTATCCGGTAGCTATGCAAATAGAAATAACTCAGAACTGTGGTCCAGCCCTCCACTGTTCTTGTGAATTAAGTTGCACAAGAGCTCGCCTTGGTCTTCTGCCTGCATCTTCCCCGTGGCTGCTTTTATGCCACGACAGCAGAACTGGATTTCGACAGAGACTGTGTAACCTGTAAAGCTGGAAATCCTTCTGATCTAGCTTTTTTGTAGGAAAATGTAGTCAATGCCTTATCAAAGAGTTGCCTGGGGCATAGTCAGTGCTTAGTGAATCATGGCTTTGTCGAAAGAACTCTAAATCCAGTAGGTCTTGGAGTTTAAGAAAATTTGAATTTAACTCCTGCAAATTGTCTTCTAATATCCCTGCTCAAACCATGGCATGGATACACGGGGTCTCTCTCTCTCTCTCTCTCTCTCTCTCTCTCTCTCTCTCCCTTCTTCCTCCCCCCTCCCTCCCTCCCTCTAAAGAAAAAGTGTGGAGGGGAATCCAGAATAGACACAGGTTGTCCGTGTTCCCCAAGGATGACCACTGTGTCCTGTCTTTTCAGATGGCAAGGACAGTGTCATCCTCCCTTGTCATCAGACCTGCCTTCGTAGGCTGCAGTCCCTGTGCCTGTGTCCTCTCATCTTTGAAGCCAGGCCCCTACTCCACATTTCTGCCCATGATGACTGACAGTGAGAGCAACCACTCCCTTCAAGAAAATGTTCTCTGTGGGTGTTATTTGGTCTCTTCTTCCCTGTCCCCTGATGGGACAAGAATAATCCTCTAGTCCAGGGCTCCTGAGATCCTGCATGACTGAGCTTTGCCGTGAGATAATCCTGTCATAGAGTGGTCCTGTGCCTTGCAGGATGTTTCCCAGCATGCCTGGCTTCTGTCCAGCAGATCCTGACAGCATGCCCCTACTTGTGATAGCCAACAATATCTCTACACATTGCCAAATGTTCCCCGAGGGGCAGATTGCACCAACTGAAAGTCACTTGGCTTAGTTAAAATAACTCCACAGGTGTGGCAACAAAGCCGGGTCCAGGGCAGGCCAGGTTCGTGTTTAGGAAAGCAGCCTTCTGTGCAAGGGCACGTAGACACTGTGTGTGTCTGACGGTCCTGTTGCTTCATTCAATAGACTACTGGGCTCAGCTGGACTCTACAGCTGACGCTGCACATTGCCCAGGAACCGGGATAGCTTCTGCCTCTGCCCTTCACTTCTTTCCTTCCTTCTCCTCTCCTCTTAGGCAGGGGATTGGCCTCAATGCCTTGGTATCCTATACAAGCACTCTTTCATGAGCTACGGCTTCAGCTAAGAGAAGAGTTTGTGTGTGTGTGTGTGTGTGTGTGTGTGTGTGTGTGTGTGTGTTGACCTACATGTATGTGTGTGTGGAAGTCAGAGGTTAACACTGAATGTTTTCCTCCATCACTTTCCATGTATGTATGTATGTATGTATGTATGTATGTATGTATCTATCTATCTATCTATCTATCTATCTATCTATCTGAAACAGAATCTCTTACTAAACTCGGAACTCACAGATTCAGCTAGCCTGGCTAGCCAAGGAGTTCCAGGGAGCTACCTATCTGTCCCAACTTAGGACGGGGGCATCAATGAGCCTGATATTTATGTTGGCCTTAGGGATCTGAACTCAGGTCCTCATGCTCAAATGGCAAGAACTTTGCTGACTAGAGCCAACTCTCTAGCCCAGAAGGGCTTTCAAAAGGTCCCCTCCCACAATACCAGGAAGACTGCCCTAGGATATGAACTTGCTTATGAATCCAATACCCTGTGTCAGCTTGTTAGCTTCTGCATTTCATATTCATATTCAACTCCACTTCAGAGGGAGTATTTGGATACTTGCATGTTCACTGACTCATTTGGTGTCTGTGTGATCATTTGGTGGTATGTACAGGGGATCAGAGCCACAGCCTTGCCCAAAGTGGACTAGTATTAAGGAAAAGTAGGTATGAAAACATATATTGCAGAAAAATAGCTCAGCCTGAATTTGATGCCTGGGAATAATATGGTATAAGAAGGGTCTAAATCATCTCAGAGGTGTGCATAAGAAGAAAAGACAAGGAAAAAGCCACAAACAAACTCACATTAAGAGACAGGTAGTCTGGGGCTGAAGAGATGGCTCAGCTATTAAAGGTTTGGTTCACAACCAAAATGTCAAGAGACAGGCCACCTCACAGAGATTCAGAGAAACAAGAGATTTGAGGTGACAATGCCATGTCCTGAAAACATCAAGAAGTGTTAGAAACAGCTGGAGCTGCAGGCTGCTGAGAAGGAAGCATACCTGTGATCTCAGCGCTTGGGAGGCAGAGGCAGGAGGATGAAGAGTTTGGAGCCAGGCTAGGCCACATAGTGACATCTCATCTTATGACATAAAACAGGAAGAGAAAGAAAAGTAGCAGGGGCTTCAGGACAGAGCACAGCAAGGGTGAAATCTGTAAAGAGAATTACAGCAAAAGAACATTTGGATTCAGTGGTCTGTGGACAGGGGATTGACCAGAGTGTGCAGCCAAGGTCTGGATAGCGGGGGAAAGATGCAGAAGAGAGTAGGCAGACAATTCTTGGAACTTTCAGAGCAGAGAGAAGCCAGATCAGAGCAAAGGCGAGGCTCTCAACCAGTTGATAGACACGGAAAATCCATAACTAGTCAGCAGTCCAGAGTGACATTCTATTTAGATAGTCTGATTTTCCTTGAACTCCTGTGCAAATGCCAGTCAAGCCGCGATCCCCACCCCAGCCTCTGGTGTATAACAGATGAGCCCCTGAGAAGGGGAGTGAAGAGAGGGAGGGAGAGCGAGTGCTTCTATCAGCAGGCAGGCAGCTGCACCCCTGAAGAGAAGCACCTGACATTTACAAGTGTCTCTCTGCCAGGGAAGCAGCCTGCCAGGGAGGCTGCCTCCGCCTACAGTGTTTACTCTCCCACGGGTCTCCTTTCTGTGCCAGGAACATTGCTATATCCTCTTGTACCTCCTGATATTTCAAGTTTTCTTTTTCTACCCAGGAGCTTGTTATGAATAATAATAGCCTTCTTGACCCCCAGCCTTTTCCTACTAACTGCTTTCCAGGTCTGTTCACAGCTTGTCTTCTGAAATGCAAGAGGGAGTTTTCCTTTAGCCAGCAACTACTTTACACAAAAGGACAAAAGCAACTTCACTAGAGTCAGATACTTAAATTACAATACGATCAGCCTTAGGATTGGATAGTAAACCGTAGCATATACACAGAGTGACATAGTGCTCAGCTGAAAAAAGGAACTGAGTGAACGCATGCTCGAGGGACAAGCCTTGAAAACATGATGCTAAATGAAAGAAGCCACTCTGGGACCGTACCGTGTGTCTGCATTTGCATTAAATACAGAATAGGCAACTCCACAGAGAGAGAAAGTGGATTCGTGGTTACCAGGGGCTGGAAGGAGGGAAAACGGGTAGAAACTATTGACTGTGTTTGGGGAGACCTTTGGGTGAGGAAAATGTTCTGGAACTAAACAGAGTTGATGGTTTCACACTTCTGTGAATATTTTATTCTTTGTCTATTATGCCACACCAAAAAAGAATAGTTACAAAATGGGACTGAGGGGGCTGGTGAGATGGGCCCGCAGATAAAGGTGCTTGCCACCAAAGCTGACCACCCAAGTTAATTCCTGTGACCCATGTGGTGGTGGGAGAGAATTGATTCTTATAAGTTATACTCTGACTCCCCAAACACACAAATAAATTAGTAAATGTAATTTTAAAAACATTTTAAAAGGGGATCTAAGGTTGTAGCTCACTTGGTAGAGTACTTGCCTAGCACGCATGAAGTTCTGGGTTCAATCCCCAGGACCACTTAAAACCTAATGTAGTTTTACGTGTCTATAATCCAGCATTCCAGAGACAACGGCATGATCATCAGAAGTCCAAAGTTAACGGATTAATTGTGACTTTGAGCACTATGGACTCTGATTTAGAAATTCAAACTTTATTTTAAGTGCATTGGTGTTTTGTCTGCATGAGGATGTTGGGTTCTCTAGAATTGGAATTACAGACAGCATGCCATGTAGTTACTGGGAATTGAACCTGAGTCCTCTGGAAGAACAGCCAGTGGTCTCAACAACTGAGCCATCTCTCTAGTCCTCAAGGTTATTCTTAAACTACTTGGAAGTTTGAGGCTAGCCTGGGATATATGAGACCTTGTCTCCAAAATTTTTTTGGTCATTGCTATAAAACAAAAGAGCAACCTTGCCTTGACCCAAGAGAAAAGCATAGACCTGGCTCCAGCCACAGGGCCTTTGATCAACTGAGGGCCTTCGCCAGCTCTCTCAACTTTAGCTAATATTAGGATCACTGGGGCAGCTCAAGACCAGGTAAGCAAAAGCTCCCAGCCAGGGCCAGGCAAGATTGGAAGCTCACGGAGATTCCTGTATGTGGCAAAGGTTGAGAAATACTGCTTTAGGCCAGTGGTTCGAAAATGTGGGGCCCAGCCCAGCAACACCAGGGGTGTGTCCACATGCAGTGTTCAAGGGTCCATTTCCAAACTACAGTATCAACAACACTGAGCTTCAAGAAGACTCAGTGGTCTGTGTTGTAAGAAGCTCCCATTGAAATATGGCGACAATTCTTCTCAGTCTAGACTATGTGAGCCAATCTTTGAGTACAAGTCTAGAAGCCTCTGTTGTGTGTTTGGCTCAGTGTTGAGGCATACCCAAACCCTCAGGCATCCTGTGGGTTAGGTTCTTAGAATGTGATGGGTCCTTTATGGCTGGGTAATATTCCATTGTGTGTCTATGCCACAGTTTTGCTTATTCATTTCTGTTGATAGATACGGGTTATTTCCACCATTTGGTTTTATGAATAACATTGTTGTCTGGCCAGGCTGGTGGCCACAATCTGCTGTGGATTCAGCAGTTTCACACCTAGTACAATTCCCATGTCAATGAGTCAAAGAAAACCAGCAAGAACATCATGAGCTGGGCTTGCACAGGTAGCTGCTTGTTTTCATGATCAGGGTAGGCTAGCACCACCATGTTAGCAACTTGCAGTAGTTTGTAGTTATTGTAGTTCTATATTCAAGAACTATTTGAATACTTCAGAATGCCCAGGCTCTTTTGCAGGAAACACACACACACACAAAACTAGCTGCTTGTCTTAGTCCTTGGCAAGCACCAGAATCACTTGGAGAGGTAATATTCAGTAACAGGCCCTATGCCCACCTCCAGAGTCTGGTTCAGTAGGTCTAGGATGGGGCCTGAGAGCCTGCATCGTTTTCTTGCTTTTCTTTTAGCTCAAGGTGACCTTGAACTTTCGATCCTCTTGTCTCTACCTCTGGAGAGCTGGAATTACTAATACGTGCCACACTTTATTTGGTACTGAGAATGGAGTCTGGGACATCTTGCATGCTAGGCAACTGCTCTGCCAACTGAGCTACATCCTCAGTTACAATATACATTTTGAAGGAGCTCTAGACAGATGATGATGATTATGATGATGATGATGACATCAACCATGAAGAAGATGTTTCTCTGAGGAGTAGTTTAAGTACCACTTGACTATTGGGGTAGAAAGACCAGCATCCTTTTGTTAAGTTTAATTGCCGTAGGAATGAAGAGTGCAGCGGGTCCTGCATAGCACAGAGGAGGGCAAGGATTTAGATCTGCCTTGGAGTGTGAGCAGGTAGATATTCTGAGGAGCTGCAAGAACTTTAGCCCACTGGAGTAAGAAGGAAAGGTGAGAGCATGGAGGGGCGATACGATCTCTCTGCGGTCAAAAGACGGTAGCTCGAGAGCACCTGCCAAGAGGGCGGCTAAAAGAGAGAAGCAAAAGCAAATAGGTAGTTTACCTTTGCCATCTTAGAAACCCCACCCTCCTCACTATAAAGAGCTTCCCTCCAGAAAGAACCTGACAAAAGCCTTAAGGTCAGAGTGTGAATACGGAGCCCTTTGTCCCTTACCCCAGCAGTACTGGAAAGGAATATTGGAGAAGATTATAGGTGAGCGGGAGGGTGGGTAGAAGAGCAGGAGGAAGAGGCTAGCGATGTTGATTGACAACCCCAGCCTCACCCTCTCAGCCTGCACTGTCAGCCCCTCCCACCATGAAATGATAGCAGAAAAGGCCTGGGGTGCACTTTACAAGGCTCAAGCTAATTCTGCCTCTTAAATTGATGCAAATTAAAATTGACAAAATAAAGATAAAATCTCGATACAAAGGATGACTTAGGAGTCTTTAGAAAATTCTGTCTTTCTTGATTGGTCTATAACGTAAAATCCAAGGGAAAGAGTGGCCTGCTGGGGTAGCCCCCTTCAACATTTATAAGTAAGGAGTCACCCTGGCCTGCTAGCTTTTGCTCTCTCTTCCAGCCAAGGCCTGATTCATCTATAACATTAACAAAGGGGAAGTTTCCAGGCCAGTGTGATTCCTTGTCCTCTGTTAGTAAATAACACAACCAGAAGGCCTCAGCCATCAATTATTAACCTGTGGTCCTGGCAGCTTCCTTCCCTCTGGCTGGATCTTGCCTGCTTGTGTCTGACCACTTGATAGACAGGGAAACAGGCCAAATCCAGCCAAGGTGCTCCTAGATTTGTTGTGAGAAGCCATAGATTTCTTTTTCTTTTTAAAAAATAACTTCTGAAGTGAACTCCAGGAACTGAAATGTACTTTAAATATATTTTTAAAACGTGCTTCTTCTATCCAAACTATATCTTGGAGACATGTGCTTCTGAGTTGGTTTTAGAGGGAACAGAGGACTCCTTCCCTTCTGAATGGGATTCTGGGGGCTTAGATGCATTTTTCTCTGGTTCCAGCCACAGATTCAGGAGCAATGGATAGCCTTTCCATATAGAGGTGGGTACCAGCCACCTGAGGGGAAGACTTCTTCAACCTGTGAAGGACCACGTACTAGTTGGTGTCAAGTAACTCCTGCTCAGCCTCACCACAGAGCAGCCTCTTCCTTGGCAAGAGGCCTAGTGGGCCCCAGGTTCTCTCTGAGTGCAGGTCTCCTGAACATCTGACGTACACCAGCTATCAGCTTTAGCAGGCCTGTAGACTCCTCAGGCTCTCCGTCTGGAAGGCTGTTCCTTCATCTTTGTTCATGGGTCATTTCATCTCATCTTTCAGGAGGTAGACCTGCTTTGTCTGTATGCCAGGTACTATACCCATACAGAAGGCTCCTTTGTGAAGAAATGATAAATTAACTTCAAAATTAAGTAGCAGTTCAAAGAGAATATTAATTAGGGATTTTTCTCCTTTATTCAGTATGTGAAGTTTCTCCTTCATTGAGTATGGCTACTCAGGTGTGTGTGTGTGTGTGTGTGTGTGTGTGTGTGTGTGTGTGTGTGTG
>NW_021604856.1:697712-703705 GCF_004785775.1 Grammomys surdaster
GTGTGTGTGTGTGTGTGTGTGTGTGTGTGTGTGTGTGTGTGTGTGTGTAGGCCAGAGGTCGACCTTGAGTGCTGTTCCTCAAGAGCTGTCCATCTTGTTTTTGATAGATGGTCTCTCACTAGGACAGGGCTTGACAGTTTTAGGCTAGGCTAGTTGGCTAATGAGCCCTAGAGAGCCTCCTGTCTTGGCCTCTCCCGCACTGTGATTTCAAGTGCATCATTACCTAAGCTGTTTACGTGGGTGCTGAGGATCAAACTCATGCCCTTACAGTTTCAGGACAAGTACTTTACCAAACGAGCTTCACCCCAGCCTCTGACTCCTCTGTCTGTGTCGTCACTACAGTCTGTCTTGCTAAGTATGAATTTGTGATTGACCACAGTCATTGATGGTTTGCACGCACATCTATGTACTAGGACTAGGTACGGTTTTATTCTCCCTAGATCTCTGAATACAATAAACTAGCCACAGCCTTGAGAGACTAACCAAAACCTACACATTCTCACTGTGTAGAAAAAAAAAACAACTGTTGGTTGGCAAGACGTCACCAACATCTAGAATGTCAACTTTGTCACATAGGCAAGTTCTGATCTGTTTTTGTAGCCAGTCCGAAGAGACATGGCCAGGAGCCAATTGTCAGGCAGCTGCCTGCCTTAAGCATTCACACGAATACTCAGGGCATTGACCTCAGAGAGTGTGACCAAAAGTCGGGGACAGAAAGCAAAGCTGAAAAAAAAAATTTTTTTAGAAAAAGACCCCAAAGACCAACCTCAAAACCGGAGACAATGAATATACCTTTTATTTTTTATTATTGTTGTCAATCCAAACTCCATAAGGCCCTGTCAAGTCACAAACAAAATATATTTTCTTTAAAACTGTGGGGCTGGGGAATTGGATCTGTGGGTAAAGATTCTTACAGGGGACTCGAACTTGATTCCCAGCAACCATGACTTTATCATGCCACAGCCTTTATCTCCAGTTTCAAGGGATACAGCTTCTCCCTCTGGCCTCTGTGGATGCTGCACTCACATGTACATACCCACACCCCACACACATATACTCATTATTAAAAATCATAAAAAATTGTTATTAATCTTGAGAACATAAGACAGCCAGAGAGAAACTGTAAACAAACCTTATGGGTAATTACATGGTTCATGCTTTTATTATGATGATATATGCTATAATGTGAATGTATCAGGCATATAAACATAAGAAATTACTCAGCCCAGACATTTTTTTTTTACCCCAGACATCATGTCTGCAAACAGGTTATAAAACTATCCTTCAATCCCTTACATGAATTATTCGCCCAGAGCAATGGTGCATCTACATGCTGTGTGCCTAGACGCCTTGTGAGCATGGAGGACACAAACAGCCTCTTAAAATTGTTCTGAGATGAACAGGGAAAGCTGAAAATTTGCTGTGTATTTAGTTATACTAATGAATTATAAACAGGTTTTACGTGGGAAATGAGCGTATGGTTTAAAGAATCCTTATATTTAGTGATACATAAATATCAGCCATGTTTTAGTCACATGATCTGGTTGTAGAACTGCTGATTGGGTTTGGTGATATTAAAATCCTAACTTAACTCTGCAGGGGTGACAGTAGTATTAAGCTTTTGCTTTGAGCTCTCATGGTTTAGGAAAGCTTACGGAGACATGTGCAGATGACATCCAGCTGGTTTGTTACAGAGTTATCCCGTCAGATAGTGAAGATGAAACAGGACTGGCTGTGACTCACACTCTGTCACGCCTTCACAGCTGGGTGATGTGGGGTTCGCCTTGCTTATCTCTCTCTCCTGTTGGATATATTTGAAATTTTCCCTACACCCTCAGATAATATGGGTCCTGTACCCTGAGCTTCACAATGCCCAGTCAGAAGTCATAAGACACATTTTGAGCTGGGCTGTGCTATATTTCAAAATGAAGATCTGTCTACTTTTTTGCTACCAGTAGGGGAATCCATGAACTAGAAAGAAAACTTGCCCTGCTTTTACACGGGAAAACAAGCTTTGGCATAGACATGGCCTCCTTCCTGATCATGGGCTGGGGGATGGGGACGGGAGCCCACCGATGGAAGAGGTACCAGGGAAACCTAAAGCAAAGGCAAGTGTTGAGAGGAGCTGCATTGTAAGGCACAGGCTCTCTGGAAAAGAGCACTTGGCAAGCATCTGAAAGTTAGATCTGGGTGTGTAACTCAGTTGGTAGAATGATTGATCCATAGTACCACATAAGCTAGGCATGATGGTGAATGCCTGTAAGCCCAGCACTGGAGAGATGGGGGCAGAGGACCAGAGGTACAAGGTCAGCCTGAGACAAATGAGACATTGTCTCAGGTTTTTTTTTTTTTAAAAAAAAATGATTGTGAAAGCTGAGACTCCATTGAGAAATTATAGCCTTGAGTGACCCTCCCAGGATTACTGTGGCTGCAAGTCACATGGGCTGGACAGAAACTGGAGGACAATGGCAAAGTCTCTACTGACATATTTGATATTGGTTAGGTAGATACCTAGCCATGTATCTCTCTCAAGCCAGGACGTCATGAGGCTGTCTGGTACTGTCCCCAGCTGTCCAGTAGCCATAATGTGGTGGTAGTGGTGGTGTCTATGAACTCTCTGAAGTCACATTCACGAGGCCACACCCCACAGTATAGGATGGATAGCAGGTTTCCTTTTCAGAAAGTAGTCCCTGCCATCCAGAACCAACCCTCACACAGACGAACTCGAAAACTAAGAAGGGAGATTCTGAACCTGAACAAGGGAGCTCATTTTCAAACATTTTTTTTTCTTTTTAAAGACAGGGTCTCATTTAACCAAGCTACTAATCTCAAGCTCACTATGTAGCCAGGGATGGCTTTGAGTTCTTGATCCTCTTGCATCCACCTCACAAGTACTAGGATTGCAGAGGACCAGCAAGATGGCCCAGTGGGTAATATGTTAACTATGAAAGCCTGAGGACCCATGTAAAAAGCTCACAGGCCAGCTAACCTAGATTGTGTATGCGCCTACACACACACACACACACACACACACACACAGCAGGGGGAGGAAAATGAAGCAAGGCTAAGGTTCTGGATATGTACCAGCATAACTGGCTCTAATTCTTCTTTGAAGGGATAAACAGCATGTGGGGACTTCAAACGGGTAATCAAGGATCCTTAGAGAAAACTAAGCCGGAAACAGGTGGGAGAGTTAGTGAACCTGTGAGGACCTGCTATGTGCCAGCCACTGTAGGAAATGTGGGGATGAGTGAGGCGCTCCTTGCCTCCAAGGAGAATGTCGGGGCGAGAAGGAGGAAACGGATGCACAAAATCTCCCAGAGAAACACCCAGAGAGAAGGCACCAAAGCTTTGTGATCCATGCCAGGTAACTGATATTAAGCCTTAGTCTACCTAAGGGCACGTCATTCATCTCAGTATTTCATCTACAAAATACTTTCATCTTCTCTCCTCTTGGCTGTGTCAACGTTATAGATTGCAAAAGGATCCAAACTACTAAAAGGAGCAAACCATGCTGCTGCTGGTGAAAGAAGGGGGAGAGATGGAAAGGGTTCTTTTAGACCCTGCTGCCATACTGGCCTGCGACTGGTGCCAACAACAGAGGCCAGGACTGAGGCTGGTGGTGTCTACACTCCAGCTAACCCAGGGACTCGGGCATCCTGTGCCTTCACTTCTGAAGCTGGTTCCTACTGGGCATCTTAGCAAATGCACTGGAGCTGCTTGGACATGAACAAGCCTCAGTGAGCCGTTCCAACTTGCCTGGTGCAGAGCGGGAAGGCGCTTACATTTGGATCTCAGGAGCCAGAAGGGACCTTCCAGAATACAGTGTCCAACTCTGCCATTTCTACCTAGGTTGATGGCAGCCCCAGTAGGGAACATGACCTGGCTGGGGCCACTCACCAAGGCAGTGAGATAGTTGGTACTGTAGTCCTTTTCTCTGAGTATTCTTGGTCCAGTGTTTTCACTTCTGTTTCTCCTGAAGACTTTGCCCACACTGAATCTGCTCTCTCTTAGATATACTTCTTTTTCTTGCCCTCAAATACCTAGTGTGGCTTTAACTTCTACTAGAGTCTACATGGGATACAGTTTAGACAATTTCCTCCTTACAGCCTCCCAGAATCTCAGTTCTTGTAGGGAAATGTCTGCCAGCAGCCTGAAAATCCACATAATTTCCATGGGAGCTAATCTTTTAAACAGATTTACATTCTTTCAAGAATTTTCCCTGTAAGAGTAGCACAGTGTTCAAGCTTCCTAATGCTGAGACCCTTTAATGCAGTGCCTCGTGCTGTGGTGAGCCCCAACCGTAAAATTAGTTTCATTGCTACTTCATAACTGTAATTTTGCTACTGTTACGAATGGTAATGCAAATATATATATGTTTTCTGGTGGTCTTAGGTGATTCTAAAGTGCCTTGTCTCACAGGTTGAGAACCACTGGTTTATATAACCATGGAATGCTTGTTTCCATTCACAGAGGAACAACTACTTACTGGGCCATAGTTAGCAAGGAGCAGGAGCCTTGATGCTTTTTAGTTTTAAGCCTGTTTCTCTTCACTGAGGACTTGTCAATTTTATTACAATAATTCGATTGTAGTGTTACCAGGCTTCCCTCCAGTTAAAACCCTGCCATGCTTGGCTTTGTGGTCCCGGGCCTATAATTACTCAATGTTTTTCAATTATCCCTTTGGGATTGCATCTTGTACTCCAGATGTAGATATCAGGAGTCTGTATCTCCAGTGTTCCCCATCAGGAACCTCAGACTGTGAATATATCAGCCTCAGTGAGCTGATGTTCTACATGAGCTGTGTATGGTCAGTCAGATACCAATTTCACCAACCTGGCACAGTTTCAGAAGATTCGTCAAATTTTACCCACTAGTCTAATAATATCCCCTTAGTGTTCCACCTGGGGGCCTCAAGACCTACAGTAATTCTTAGATCATAATAGATGTTCAACAGTCAGATGGTGTATTGTTGGATGTCACTAGTTTTTATGTATGGAGGATATGTATTGTGTCAACATGGGGTAAAGTGGAGGTTGGGTGGGGACTCTAGTTTCTGTGCTGAGTTACTCTAGTCTTTCATCCTCCATAGCCCTTCAATGGCAGATGGTTTTGAGGTGTTTGCTGGGCCTGATTCTGTAAGCTGCTACCTCCAGGTCTTGAATGGTTTACCTCTAAGGCTAGGACTGACCCTTCGTCCTCATAGTGGTTACAATGAGGAAAGGTATTGAGTATTTTTTCTGACTCTCACCACTCTTAGGTGAGGTCCACAAGGATGCCAGGGGGCCAGTACATACCCTGGCCTCTTATAAAATCATGCAGTTGTCTATGGAACGATAAAGAAGAGAAGTAATAGGAACAATATGTAAACAGAGGTTAGAAGATGATAGAAGGTGAGGGAAATTCCTTGTGGAAAACTTATCTTGAGTCTCTCCTAGGTCCTGCTGGGGAAAAGAACTGGTCTAAGAAGTACCCATCATGTGGAGGCCTCCTGCAGTCCCCAATAGACCTACATAGCGACATCCTTCAATATGATGCCAGCCTCGCACCCCTCCAGTTCCAAGGTTACAACGTGTCTGCTGAAAAGCTGTTGAACCTGACCAACGACGGCCATTCAGGTAAGGGAGAGTTTCCTTTGACTCCCTGGACATCTGGCCAGGAGGGGCTCCTCTGAAGCACTCAGGAGAAGGGAATAGGAAGAGGCTGTAAGACAAGCCTGACCTACTATATACTGGGGTGGGGGAGGCAGAGGGGGAGTTTGTTGGAAGCCCTGGCTCCAGTGATTCTTTGTGGACAGCACATCTCAAAACCACATGTCTTGTGGGAGAGAGGGGGAGCAGATAGGTCTGATCCTAATGGCTCCTTGGCTAAGCTTCCAGGGTGAATTTTGGGTTATTACAAACTATTCAAGGCATCAGCAATTCAGTTGCTGAGAGTCAGATGAACTGGATTTGAATCATGACTTGGCCACACACACACACACACACACACAC
>NW_021604856.1:703805-706098 GCF_004785775.1 Grammomys surdaster
ACACACTACACACATACATACACACACACATACACACAGCACACACACACACCACACACACACACACACACACAGCACATATACACACATATATATACACATGCACACACACACATACCACACACACACACACATATATATACACACACAGCACATACACACACACACACACATATATATATACACACACACACAGCACATACACACACACACATATATATATACACACACACACACACATACACACAGCACACATACACACACACACACATATATATATATATATATACACACACACACACACACAGAGCACATACACACACACACACACATATGACCCAGGTTTAGGGGAAAGTCTTTCCAATCTAATAATCCAACCAAGAATATCCTTGTGCTCAATTGTTTATATTTTTGTTGATTCCAGATGTAGTTGACAGTCAAGATTAGCCATCACAGATACTAATGATTCATCAGAGTGAGTAAGAATTTTAACTTCCTTGAGTTGTCCTTTGGAAGAGGGACCTATTGATACACCCGTTCTACAGATTGGGTATATCAGCATCTGTTGTACAGTAAGTGCTTCTTAAATAGCAATTGCCGTTGTAACTCTCCAATTTGAAAAGCTCTTCACTGAAGGTTCTAGTATAGTAGACAGGAGCCTGATACATGGATAAGGAAAGAAACATCCATCACTGGCTTAGAGTTGGTGCCTTGCAGGGAGATCCATGAAGGCGTTGGTGTCACTAGAGTTGCAGCAGGGAAGGAGGGCAAGAGCCTCACCTGCAGGCATCATTACTCTGGTCTGCTCCTTGTACCTGCAGCCACCTGTGCAGTGGCTGCCTGCGGGCCTGCTTTCTAGCAGGGTTGATCTGGCCAGGGCTCTGAAGGCTGCTTCTCTGTTCCTCACAGTGAGACTGAATCTGAACTCGGACATGTACATCCAGGGCCTCCAGCATCACCAATACAGAGCGGAGCAGCTACACTTACACTGGGGGAACCGCAATGACCCCCATGGCTCTGAACACACCGTGAGTGGGAAGCACTTTGCTGCTGAGGTGAGTGGAATGGCCAGTGTGGTAGAGAGGACCTGGCACTGGGTCCCTCTTCCATGGTCACTGAGATAGAGCAGCCTTCATCATCTTTGCCTTCGATATTCTTCTGTCTGCAGCACAGGAAGGACTCACTGCCCTGTACTTATCCAGGTCCTTGTCCCTTCCTTTGCTGGACCATGTTGAGTTTGCCTGTTTCTTTCACTGTAGGATGCTGTTGGGAAGGCTGGCCTTGCAGATGGCATGGTGGGATGCATCTAGACATCCCCCTGCTCTGTGCGGATGAAGACCTCCCTCACAGCTTGCTTGGCTGCCGCAGCTCACTGTTTAATCATGTCTCTCCTCTTCACGCATCACGCTTGCTTACAAATGCCTTTCCCTCATCAGTGGACTTGGAAATATGAGGACCCTGACCCGGGGCTATTCTTGCAGTTTGCCGTAGACTAAGGGGTGGCTGGCATTAAGCTGTGGAGGGTATCATGATGATAAGAGATTCTCTGAAAATGGTTTGGGATGTGTCATGCCGCCTCGAGATTCTAACCTAAAATGCCGAAAGAGAATGAGAAGAGAGGCGGACTGTTTCTGCTGTACCGCAGGCAGGTGATGGGATGGTGAGGGGTACTGAGTTCTTCCACTCCAAGGTCTGAGTTGGGGATGTGGCTCTGAGTGCATACAGGCGAATAAATAAGAAGAGAAGGGTGCTGCTGATCAGACCCCCATGGTAAGTGATGATACACCTATTCTCTCCTCTGTTCACAACTGCTGAACTGCTTAACGTCTCCAGCTAATTACAGGTCTGGTACAAGTGTGGAGGGGCCGTGATCCTGGCCCAGTAGAGTGGTATGACTGGAGGCGCACGTATTTCGGAGCAGACCCTTCCTTCCTTGGAGCTCAAGAACTGCAATTTCTTGCAAGTTAATTGCAATGTTGAGGCCTCTGCTTCCCCCTGGGAGAACAAAGTGGCAGCTAGGATGTAGGCTTGGAGAGTTTGTGCATTTAAAAATATTTCCAGGGTGCTGGAGAGATGGCTCAGCAATTAAGGGAGAATACTGCTCTTACAGACAACCTGGGTTTGAGTCTTAGAATCCATTTCGAGAGTTCACAACTGCCTGCAACTCTAACTCCGGAGGATCTGATTCCTTCTTCTGGCCTCCTCAGACACCACAGTCACATGCGTGTGCATGAGGGTGTGCATGTTCTCTCTCTCTCTCTCTCTCTCTCTCTCTCTCTCTCTCTCTCTCTCT
>NW_021604856.1:706108-762441 GCF_004785775.1 Grammomys surdaster
TCTCTCTCTCTCTCTCTCTCTCTCTCTCTCTCTCTCTCTCTCTCTCTCTCTCAAACATTTGAGATAGTATCTTACTATGTAGCCTCACTGGCCTGGATCTTACTATGTAGGTCAGGCTGGCCTTGAACTTACAGAAATCCTCCTGCTTCTGCCCCTTGAGTCCTGGGATTGAAGGTACACATCACCATGCCTTGCTAAAAAAATAAAATAAAATCTTTAAAAAATATTACTAATTGTTACATTATTGGCTCTTAAGCTAATCGTCACACCAAAGCCGATGGTTGTGATTGCTGATATTCAAGAAAACAGCAAAGGCCACATAATGACATTGAAAATAGACCTAATGCTGAATTTCCTTTAAAGAGGGAGATGATGAGTGACTGAAATCCAGATATAGTCTTGATATGCAATAGTTTCCAGGGCATGGGAGAAGAATGCATGTATTTGTATTTAGAGCTATCTATCACAAAGTTTTCTGAAGGCTAGGTGATACTGTCTTCAGGATTAAAAGTCAGATTTAAATATCACAAGAATTTATAATAACAATGGCCATAATATGTGGGTAGGTTTTCTAAATCTAGGACTACTCAAAAATGTCTCTTTACCTTAATAATTAGCTTCTGGCCTGATTAAAATATCAATGTTTACAATTTTTTTGAGAAGATTTATAAAAAAAAAAAAAGTCTTGTTTTATAGACTCTTAAAATCTGGCTGATAAGGCCAGGCAATGGTGGTGAACCCCTTTAATCTCAGCACTCTGGAGGCAGAGACAGGCAGATTTCTTCAAGATGGAGGCTAGCCTGGTCTACATAGTGAGCTCCAAGATAGTCAAAGCTATATAGAGAAACCTTGTCTCAAAAAAACGAACAAACAAACCTAAGCTGGTAAAAGCCATGCTATGATTTCGTTCGCCTGAGGGATAAACACCAGTGTTTTGTGCATTACCAATTACAATTAAGATGTAGCTGGCAACTGGTTTCCTTCCCCACCTCTCCTACTTCCAGATAAACTAGAGAGACACCGAATTACAGGAGACCACTTGGCCCACGCTCCAGAAAAACAAATGAAGGGAGAATAGCTCCAAAGTACCCAAACTTTTTAACAGTTAATATAAAGATCCATCCATCTATCATCCATCCACCCACCTATCCATCCACCCACCCATCCACCCATCTATTCATCCACCCATCCACCCATCCACCCATCCACCCACCCACCCATCCACCCACCCACCCATCCACCCACCCACCCATCCACCCATCCACTCATTCATGCCTACTGTACCTCTGCTACTTTCCAGGTGCCTTATCAGACACGAGGGGTCCAATGAGTAAGATAGGATATGCCCTGGTTTGCAGGCTAGAGAGGACTAAGGAAAAAGAGAAAAACTGGGGAGGGATGGTGAGGGTAGGGGACCAGTTCTTTTGGGGGGGAGGAGAGGGACAGATATCCATCTTTCTGCTTGGCTCAAGTCTTCTACAAAAACGAAAGGTTCCTGGAGTCACTTGTCCCCCTCGTGGGTATCTTCTCTCCTATTGCAGCTGCACATTGTCCATTATAACTCAGACCTGTACCCTGACTTCAGTGCTGCCAGCGACAAGTCAGAAGGCCTCGCTGTCCTTGCTGTTCTTATTGAGGTATGGTGTGGTTAAAGGGCTTCTTACATAAAGTCCGTAGTGGAGAAGGTATCCGGACATATGTTCTGTGCACAGCAGTCTGTAGTGAGCTGCTCCTGGATTGTCTCTGCATTGGCGCTAGAGCAGGCTGTGTTCCTCAGAAGGCTTTTCTCTCTCCTCTCAAAGGAAGCTTTTTCCTGTATCCAGGCAGCTGAAGACAACATATCTTTTGTGACATTAGAAATATGAGCCCCCATTTGTAGCCTTGTTGCATGGTGTGGGTACACTCATCTGGGGAGGGCCTGTGGGGTATAGGGATGCTATACCTATCCATGCTGCACCCTCAGATGTATCTCTCACAGATACAACACCTAACATCCAAACTCCATTCTGGAATGAATGAATTCATCTTGGAAAACGAGAGTTGAACCTGGTATGGTGACACATGCCTGCAGTCCCAGCAGGTTTAGAGGTCAAAGCAGGAGGACTGCTGAGAGTTTGGGGTCAGCATGGGCTACTTATACAAATTTTTATCTCAAAAACTTGGTTGGGGTGGGAGGGGCTAAGAAAGGAATGACTTCTCATCAGCTTGCTTTGTTTTCCCCCAATGTTCTCATTTTCCAATGTGCTTACCTATTTGGCTTGGCTTTTGTGAACTCAAAGTTCTTCTAAGTTTCCGGTTAAATGGACTGGTTGTAGTCCACCAGGCTCATATCAGATAACTAGGGACACACCTGTTATACTGGGACACTCAAGACTGGTATCTTAAGATAAAAATAGCTATCATTTGATAAAGGTCAAAAACACGATACTAACTTTCAACCATCTGGTGATGGGTCAGAATTTTCTTTGTAAGGCAGATCCTCAGGGAAGGCATCCAGCCTGGCCACCTGATGGCGACTGTCAATGTGGGCTGAAACGGTCTTATTTGTCCCAGTTCAACCTGCCCGAACTCTGTTGCAGATAGGCTCTGCCAATCCATCGTACGACAAGATCTTCAGTCATCTTCAACATGTTAAGTATAAAGGTGAGGGGTGTTGGCTGCTTATTCACTCACTGTTACACAGAATATGGGTAGACCTGTGTTCACCTTAATAATAATAGCATAAGGGATAGGCGCTGTCGATGTTCACCACATTGAGAGTAGCAAGTTGTTGGGCGATGTTGCGACACTGGGTCAGGTAACACAGAAAAGAGCACATGCCCTGAATGTGAGTCTGAGTGTTCAAGCTCAGTTACTGTACCTAGCTACGCCTCTCCTATTAAGAGTTAGGCTGATACCCTCACACCCAGTATGTCTCTCTAGGCCAACAAGTGCTCATCCCTGGCTTCAACATTGAAGAACTTCTGCCTGTGAGCCCTGGCGAGTATTACCGTTATGAAGGCTCCCTCACTACACCTCCTTGCTACCCTACGGTGCTCTGGACAGTCTTCCGAAACCCTGTGCAGATTTCCCAAGAGCAGGTAACACGCCAGAATCCATAACGGCATCATGTTCCCTGAGGCTGTTCTCATCGAAGACTTGATTTCCTCAGAGTTCCGTTAGCAGCTCTCCAGAACCTCTCCGGATTGGACCTGCTACTGAAATGCTGTAGAAATTACAGACTAAGCTCTCTAAGAGGAGCTAAACATCAAGCTAGGAAAATGATCACATTTCCCACAGTTCTTTAAAGAGACCTGCAAGGCTGTGTTTGCTAATATACCCTTCAGTGGATGCGTGGCATTTGCTGTTCTTGTAGGAGAGAGCCTGGCTCCTTTGGTGGGACAGAATAAAGATCATACCAGGCTACACGTGGGCCATGGTATTGCAGTGGTAAGAACTCCACTGACTTTACGCTCACAGTCCAGCAGTGCAAGCTGGGGAACCAGGTTATTCACCGCCGTCTCTAAGCTACTCATGTTGGAAGGCAGGGTTAGAAGTTCTCAGGATCACCTGACTTCTGAGCTGAGTCACTGCTTCTACCCCACAACCTGAAAGCACCAAGAATCGTGTAGAGGAGGTGGACGGCGTTACATAGCGTGATCACCCACCAGAGCCATCTCAGCCAGCCATCGCTGTCAAAATCTGTTCTTTACTGTGAGCTTCTGAGCTGAGAAGCCTCGAGAAATGGCAGCTGGTGGGTGGACAAGAGAGGGGATGAGCTGAGTCATAGGTGACAAGTGTGGGGAAGCAGCAATTGTCAACCCAGGAGCTGCCATAGAAACAGATGGTGTCACACTCACGGGAGGTGTGGAAATGCCAGGGAGCCAGCAGCCAGATCACCAGAGGGCCTCTTCCCTCTGTCTTTTTTATTCTGATTTGATCATAAAAACAAGTCCACCCACCCCCAACTGCTTTAAGAGTTGGGTTCCAATTCAGGGTCATGAAAGGAATGTGATCTTGGTGGGAAGCTAAGGATCTCCCCCATTCTCTTCAGCTTTCACTGGGGGCCATTCTGGGGTCTTCAAGAACCTTGACAGCAGGGAACCACCCAGCCCAAACCAGCAATACCTAGTGAGAACCTCAGAACAGAGAAGTACTTCTCTGGTTTTCCCTTAGTTTTTAAATACTTTCTGCTGAGCACCTCAGAGGCTGATTCCAGAGAGTTCCCCCAAGTCCTCTCTCCAGTAGGCCAGTCCAGTGAGCATTATCTTCTCATGAGACCTGTTTCCACTTCCCCCTCAGCTGCTGGCTTTGGAGACTGCTCTGTATTTCACACACATGAGTGATCCAACCCCCAGAGAAATGGTCAACAACTTCCGGCAGGTCCAGAAGTTCGATGAGAGGCTGGTGTATATCTCCTTCCAACAAGGTGAGGAAGGTTCTGGGGGAGGGGAGAGGCAATGGGTTTACCAGATGTCTGTTTCCTACCAAAGAAGTAGTGTCCTTTCAAGACGGGCTGAGTCCTCTGGCTGCCAAGGAACCAGAGCATAGCCAAGAGCTTTGGTGTATGGGCTATTGTCATCTCCCTTCAGTGCTCTCCATGTCCTCAAGACCTTGGAGAGAAGTTCAGACCATGACCTTGAGGTAACAGACCAGAGCCCTTATTAAGTCTGGGAGTCACCCACAGGTGGAGATGAGATGTTTTGGGGAACTTCTCTGCTCTGAGAATGATTTCTTAAGACATATGGAATCCTTTGCTATATACACTCTGTTCTCAGCCTAGCAAGGCGATTCCATACTATACTGTACACATTCATATATGCTCCTTTATAAGATAAAGGATATAACCCATGTTCACAGCCACAGCAGCTCGAAATCTAATGTAGTAGTAGTACCCATCAGGCAAGAAAGTACTCTGTTTCACAGCTTTTTTTTTTTTTTTTTCTTTTTTTTTTTTTTTTTTGGTCTAATCTTGAGCTTGCATTAACAAACACATTCTGAGTTGAATAAAGCTTACTAGTTTCATTTATTTCCACTGCTAGGGATTCATTATTCCTCCTAAGTCTATAACTGGAACTATTAGGAGGAAATTAGCATTTCACCTGCTCAGAGCCTCCATCAGAACACGGAAAGGGTGGAGTGGGGGGATAAGGAGAACTGTTGTCATCCACACCCATCTTCATGCCTCTGAGGTCACTTTCTCCCCACATCTTCCTGAGTGTTGCCCAAGCTGGGGATCTCGGATGGTCGGAAGCAGTGCAGAGCTGCAGAAGTGCCCCAGCATCTCCTCATGGATCCCTAGGGCTGGATGTTCGTAGTCTAAAGCAATCCATAGGCTCACCTGGTAGAGGGGCCCCGCCCTCATCTCACCTGATGCTTGTTGGTGTTGCTGCTCTACTATGTGAGATTATAACTGTCACCTGCTCAGCTTAGACACGAGCCAAAGAAGACTATTTCAAAGCCCTTGCCAGAAGGTATTAGAAATCTGCCCTTCAGAACTGACCCGTCAATGTGGCCAGCATTGTGTCTGTAGGCTATCTCCATGGGTTACCCTCATGCCCAAAGATTTGTGTCTCCTGTTCTCCTCTCCAGATACTACTTGCTTTCAGGTCACTCCCGTTCTCTCCAATTTCTGAGTCTAAAATACAATCTGGGAACAGGGTGGCCCTTCCCATAACCTGACAATATGTAAGACGGTGACAACCCACTTGTTTTCTAGGATGACTCAGATGCCTGGGATACTTTGATTTGCTCTCCATTCTGGGCACAGGATTCTCCTTTCCCATTCTTCTTTGTGGAAGATGTAGTACTTGAGGTTGAAAAAAAAATGACCTCAGTTCTCTGTACTCTTGGGACAAGGTCTCAGGTATCTCAGGCTGCCTCCCGACTCACTATGAAAGTCCAGGCTGGCCTTGGCCTTCTGGTTCTCTTGCCTCAGCCTCTCAAGAGGTCGGAGTTACAGATATGAGGCAACATACCTGGTATGGAACTACTTCAGTTCTTAAATTTAAAAGCCTGGAGATGAGGACCATTGTCCACACAGACCAGGCAAGATTTTGCTTATGGCTGAAGGGCTGTAAGAGCTGTTTTCTGAGGTAGTCTGTATATATTCTTGGGAAGGGGGTAATATATGCTTTCCCTGAAGTCAGGAGACCTCCATTTAGGGCCTTGTTTTGTTTTCTCTTGACTGTATGACATGAACAAAACATACCCTTCTTTGGCCTGGGTTTCCTTGGTCACAGGATGCTGGGCTGGAGACTTGCTCTGACATCCTTTGAGTGCCAACATATTAAATTCGGAAAGTAGTAACTGCCAATTCCTGACTTTACATTGCAGGGTCAGAGTTTGGGGGCGGTTACAGAGGATCAGAAGAAACCGTGCAGGAATTTGATTATGACAAACAAGAGTAAAACCCATTTGTACCAACGGATTGTGGCATTGGCGCTAATCAGCCGTCTCCCTAGATGGGCTCAGGTCTAAGTAGCTGCTTGTAGACTGGACTATACAGGCAGGTTTGTAGCTGAGTGCTTTGGTAGATCCTGCGAGACCTGGCTGGAGTAGATTGAGAAGGCTCTAGACAGAAGCTTGAAAACTAATTCCTGGCTTCAGACGTCAAGATCAAAGCCCAAATGTAGTTTTGCCACAGACCCTCCTGCACGGCTTGGTCAGAGCTGCTGCTTCTGTGAGGTTAGACTCAGCTTTCTCCTTAGAGAATCTGCTGCTGTTCAAGGCAAACTTGTCTTCTTAGACATTGATTATAGAAACTTGGCCAAAGTACTCCCCTTCTTCATCTTCCAAAACACAGGCAGCCAAGGCTACTTCCTGAGGCTAGATGAAGAAGCGGGCCCCTAGGAGGCTCAGCTCCCACCCCTCTGACCACAGGTGCCTGGATTCACAAGGGCCTCTCAGAACCAGCCTAGGGCAGGTCTGGCTAACATGCAGTTTCAAGTTCATAGTGTGAGCCTGTTTAATCACATGACAGTGATTTGGGTTCAATTCTTTGCAAACTTTTCCATGTAGGTTGTTTATAACTAGTACCTATTATACTCAGAATTTCCTTTGGAAGTTAATGAGAGCTAAGGAATCCCAGGAGCAGAAAGTAATGTAAAGAAAATCTCTAGGAGAGAAAGTGTGTGTGTGTTCTGAAATTTAATCAAATTGAAACGAATAGGACTGACCCATTTAACTCACCCCTGCTATTTTCCTAGAATATGCTTATAAAAGAAGCATAGAATTTGCTTTCTGCCTGCAAGGGGCTCGTACTTTAGCTATTATATAGCTCTAGGGTGGGGTTTCTCAACCCTGGCACTATTGACACTCAGGACAGGATGGTTCTTGTAGTGGGTGCTTCCCTGTGCCCTGTAGCATTAGCGGGTGTCCATCACCCTCACCTACTAGATGCCAGTGGCACATTCCCATTTGTGAGATTAAAAAAAAAACAACAACTCTAGACATTGCCCAGATCTCTAGGGGAGATGGAGCAGAATGGCCCCATTGAGAACCACTATCCCCCAGGGATTGGTCAGTGACTTTGTAGGTTTAGGACTGGCTTTGTCCCTATTAGTATAGGATTCTAAAGTTGAATATCATATGCTCTGATATTTATTTTAATTAAATTTTTATTTTTATCATATATATATATATTTTGCCTGGCAGGTATGTTTGTGTACTATGTACACACATGTGCTCCAGGAGATCAGAATAGGGTGTTGGACTCCATAGAACAGATGGTTGCGAGCCACCATGTGGGCGTTGGGAATTGAACGCAACTCCTCTGGAGGATCAATTACGGAGCCATCTCTAGTCTTTAGTGCATTGTATCATGGAAACCTGAGTATCAGATGATGATCCTGGACGAACCAACCCAAGAGAAGCCTTGTTCCCATAGCCCGTTAGAACTTAAGTAAATATCTTTCTTATATAATTGGGTAAGGCTGGAAGGAGAACTGGTCTTCCTTTGGGAAGTCCACAGACCCCTTCATCTGAGCACCTTTCTGCAGGACCCTTGTCACCCGTTGTCTCTTTCCCATTTGTCTGAGGCTTTCTTACCTGGTGGTTCTTTTGACTTCTTAAAGTTCGTACTCTAATCAGGAAGCTGCAGACCCTGCCACGGAGCTGTTAATTAGCTCTGGAAAATCACCTCTTCCAAGGAAGACATGTGCTTGCCCTCCAGGTGGGTGCTGAGAAGACTCAGCTGAAGCCCCTCCGGGTTTCCTGAGAGCCAGGTGACCTAAGTGCGGATGCAGGAAAGAGCACAGGCCAGGGCCCAGAAGTGGGTTAATTTCTTCCCAGTCAGTGACACCAACTCTGAATCCAAGAGGGGATAAATAATAAGGCAAGGACCTATGAGACCCCAAAACTAATATTGTCTAGCTCATTTTAAGCATGTTAGGGGCAAGGAAACTGGAGATACACAAGGAGGCCAGAAAGTTTCTGTAATCATGTCTTTAGTAGGCCTGCTCTGAGGAGCTGCATGCCGCTCACTAGGGATCTAGAGCCAGCTGAGGGGCATTTAGGTGTGAGTGCGCTGGACTACTGAGTTGCTGGACACCTATGGGGAGGGCTCTAGCCAATGGCCATTTGCTTAGTAACATAATTAGAACCTGCTTGGCCTAGAGAGACCTGCATAGTTTTAGAAAACCTTTCAAACGAGAGAAATCTTACCCAGCTAAGATGGCTAATTATTTTTTTTGGAGACTAGAAGTTGTGTGCTGTGGTTATTGACCTTCTGTTTCTTCACGTTTCTATTTATAAATAAAAGGTATTAGATGGAAAAGTATCACCGATTCTTCCAAGGTACCCAATGAAAAAATCAGAGACGTTCCTACCTTCAGATTCCTAGACCTGCATCAGGGGTCTGAACTGTCAGCAGCACCCATCAGATGTGCTAAGTGAAGCCCTGGTCCTTCCGGCACACCAAGTTTCCCTAGTGTGGCCCAAGTTGGTGCTATGGAGTCAGAAACCAAACAGAACAAGACAGAACAAAACAAACCCACTGAGGATCCCATCCTGCCGCTGACACAGAGTAGGCAGGCAGGAAGAACAGCTGGGAAAGGACCCTGGCTGATCCTCCCATGTGGGCTCTCCGGGGCCCCCATCCCTGTCCTGTCAGCCTCAGTGCCCCCCAAACTGCAGGGCCCCCTAAAGCAGGACAGGTACACACAATATTTCTCTTGTCTGCAACGGCTCTCTCACTCTCAAAGTTCTTTTAAGACCCAGTTTTAATCACACCTTCTCAGAAGCCCTGCGCACTACCCTGGAGGTGGCTTACCAACCTCTTTCATCTGATTTAAGTATGTGGCATATAACTGAGTAGTTATTTATTACAATACAATAAAACCAGAGAGAGTGAATATTATGTACACCTGAGGGGCCCCTTAAGGAAAGGCTGCCTGATGGCTCATGTCTCATTCATTCTTTATTCCTGGCACCGTGCCCGGTGCATGTTATAAGCTCACTGAAAGAATATAACTGACCATTTCCTTTTCTCTTTCCTCCCCAGTATCTTCTCTCTAGAATGGTTTACACATAAACCTGGCCAGTTGTTGAATCTCAAGTCTTACCTTTGCTCTAGTCTCAACTTGCCAACAATATTAAAATAAAACCCCATGTAAAGGGAAATTCAAGACTTAGAACTTGCAACCAACTTTTAAAGGCCTGGAGGAAGCTGCCAGCTGATGTCATACTTTTTCTTGCTCTGTGATGACAAAGATATAAACTTATCCTATTACCTTTCACCACTTAAGCCTTGACAGCCAGGACCACTGAATCCCACTCATAATACAAGAGCTGGCACAACACGTGGCTCAGAGCAGTGTAGCCTGCACACTTGCAACCTGGGAGACAAGGCCCTCCGTTCCTATCCCAGCTTTATAATCCAGCTACCCCATGATCTGTCTAGTGGTGCCTTCTGAGCAGATTTCTTTGTAGAAGTTATTCTCTGACTGGATATTATATGGTTGATCAAAAGTAGTGCCAGGTTAGATATCCCCTCCAAAGACAGTAATGTGTGCTTGGTCACCGAGGGCATCTTCCTTAGCAAAGTACAATTTGAAGGAAACACTAGCACTGAGGTCACTTGACTTGTGGCTTATAACATCACTCAGTAAGAGTCACTTGTTACCATTCTAGCCAATGTCATGTTCTTAAGTATTTGAATCCCTGGTAAACCTAAACTTTCCTAGATTATTTCTTAATAAATTATTTAATAGACCACTGAAGACTGGTCTATGTATATGTCATCCCTACATAACACGCTGTCTATTAAAACAGTCCATGCTTTGACTGGACTTTGAAATAAGAAGAGATTGCATCCTGCAATCCAACAGAATTAAAAAAAAAAAAAAGCTAGAAAATACTAGACTGTTCTTCCAGGTACGCCAAGATGTGTAAATGAGCACTTGCTCTTCGGGCTGGACTTGTCTGTGTTTGTACCCAAGGCTTCAGAATACCTCAAAAGCAGTTACCCAGCATCCTCGGCGCAGCCAGATGCCAGTGGAGGATGCAGCTCCTGAGCCAGCCAGTCCAGGTAGCAAGGCCTTTGTGTCAAGCTGTTCCCGACCTTCTCCAGGTGTCCTGCCTTCCTGGACAATGCAGCTGTCTGTATCTGTGCACAATTTCCTTTTGCGTGTCATATTGGCCTCTCTCTGCTCACTCTGGCTGGTTACCCCAGTGCTCTATGGAGGCCCTGAGCAGGCAGCAACTCCCCTATATGCTGAGCATGAATCCTCCTAGAAGCTATCTCAGGAGTCTTTCCTGTCAGATTCCCATCAGCTGGCTGTCAGGGGCCACCTCTGAGATCAAGCTTCAAGCCTCTCTCAATTCCCCCATCTGTCTCCTTGTTCTTCTTTCAGAACTACTTGTCAGTATCCCTGTTTGGAAACAATCCATTTCTTTGTTTAAGCTGAATATAACCTTCTCTAGCTCTGTCTATCCCACACCATCTTTGATACCTGCACTCTAGTTACCCATAGATTGGCCTCACCTGGCTGAAAAACACTTTGTCTTCTCTCTCTGGGTCTAGTTCTCGAATAATCTCAACATTTCTCCCTGAAATTGCTAGCCCTCCGGCTCTTTAATTAGCAGATGCTTGGGCTCGATCTTCAGTGGACCTCAAACCCACTAAGCAAGCTCCTTCTCTGCAGACCTTGGTTGGTGCTGCCTAAATTGGTTAGGATGGCGTTCTAGCCATATCTTTCTGGCTTGGGCATCATGGGAAGTAGAATTGTTAGTGTGACACTGCGACCGGAGTTTTTCTTCCTTGACACTTAGGTTCTTTGCCTGCATGATCTAGCTGCTTTGGTTTTTTTTATTTTGCAACATAGAAGTCTTAGCTGAAAATTCACCTATCCCCGTCTCTGGAACTTTCTTTGTCTTTATCACTGTTTTTAGGCTCACATCACTGTTTCCAAGGAGAGACAATTTAGTCCCTGACAAGAGTCCACCCAGAAGTGAAAACTTGGGTTGGTGTACTGGGTTTAACTATGCCATTGTCAACATGCTCCAGAGCAAGTAAAGAAAGGTGAACGGTCCCTGCAGAGAGTCCACCAAGCTTGGCCACTCTCCAGCCTAGCTCTCCATGGGCTTTGCTCAGCAACCCAAGACATAGCACACAGGTACCTCCTTCAGGTACCTCCATGTGGTAGGAGCATTCAGCCATTTGAGTCTCTGTGGCTTCCACATGTTTGTGATGACTGTGAAATAGATGATCTAGCTTGGACAACCTAGCTAGGTGGCTTGCTGGTGACAGTCTTACATGGCTGTCTTACAGTCTTTAGGTTCCATGAAAAAATAAATAAATAAATAAATAAACCCAGCACACTCAAATATTAAGTTGTACTGTGCTTGAACCTCAGGCCAGGGGGAGCACACAGTAGGTGCTGGAGAAGCATGAAATTTTCCCCTAGTGTGAACCTGCCCTCTGTACATCTCAAGCCATGTATTGTTAACCCTGTTCAGCTTACCAAGGAGGCCCTGGCAGGTTCTCTGACCAGGGGAGCTACTAAAGAACTCTGAACTACTGGTGGTTGCCAGCCAGAACAGGAGCAGTCCATCCATCCTTGGGGACACTCTCCTTATGACTACTCAGTTCACTCTGACAGTAACCAAGGAATCTCAGGGTCAGGCTCGTCTCAGAGGTTTGGCAGGCTTGGTGTGAAATTGTAGAGTGGTAGAGAAGAGGTAAAGGTGTCCTAGTTCCTGTTGAGTCAACCAGGACCTGGCCACAGGATAGGTGAAGGCGAGTGAGTGAAACTTCACCTTACAGCCTCTGGTCTTGGGAAAGCCTCAGTGTGTTGAAAGTCTCAAGAGTGAATTCTTACCTCTGCTGGCACCTCACACTAGGGCTCACCGAGAGTCTCGGTTCTTATGGTAGGCTTTACTGGTGTAGGCTATCTCTGGGTGTCAGACTCGGTTGCCACTGCCTGTCCCACTCAGAATTCCAGTGTTAGAACAAACACCACAAATAGAAAGGAAGCCAAGGAGGCAGGGAGGCACGGAGGCAGGGAGACAGGGAGGCAGGGAGGCACGGAGACACGGAGGCAGGGAGGCAGGGGACAGGGGTGCAGGGAGGGGTGAACACACACACAATCTGTAAGTTTCACAAAACCACTAGAAAAGATGATGTATGCAAACAGACTTCTTTAGATGAAGGTCCTGGCTGAGAGAAAGAGGAAGAGTAGTGAGAACCTATAGGAGGCAGGCTAGGGGCTTCTTGGGAAAGTTGTTGTGACTAGGTTCCCCTGTTTATTCAGGAAGATGCATTTACAGGGGGGGGATCTGTCTTCTGAGATCCCTAGTAAGTTGTGAGATTTTACCTTCAATGGCTGGACCCCAGTCAGACCTCTAAACTCATCCTACTTATTCCTAGTGATCCCTTGGGGAAGTTGTAATACTTCAGTCTCTTGAAACAGACCAGATAGGTTGGTATATAGAGGAGTTTGTCCAGTAGGGCCAAGCGGAAATGAAAAGGAAAGAACCAAACCATGATGAGAGAATAGGTAGGAATAGGAGAAGGCTCATGGTAGGTTCTGTACTGGGGAAGACAAGTACCAGAGAAGTAGGCAACAACCTGCCAAGGTAGGTTGATTCTTAGGCATCTTCGCCTTGCCTTTTTGGCCACCACGATTAAAAACTGAAGTCTTGTCCTAGCAAAGAAAGTGACTGTGGTAAAGGAATAGAGGATGGAAAGGAGACGGTATGGATCCCTATGTGGGAACTTCCCCTACCCCAGCAACCTGAGCCAAAGATAGCTATCCGCCAAGAGGAATAAGCTCTGGAATACCAACCAAAAATAAAAGGTAGAGATTTTAGCTATGCACTGGTCAGATCCATCATGGTCTGGCTGTAGATTAACGTCTAATCTTCTCTTCCCCCTTTTAAGTAGGACTGCTTACTGACACAGGACTGAGTTTGGGTATGTGGCCTCCTGAGTGTGCATGCTACAACTGGGTGACCCCATGATTTTCAGTGTGATCTGGGCCTGTGAAACTCTCAGCCCACCTTCTCTGCTTCTCTGCTGTCGCTTTGGCTCCTGGTGTCCCTCAAGCTGCTCTCTAATTAAAAAAATGAACTGCCAATCAAATGTTCCTCGAATGAAAAACCAATCACACTTCGATGTATATGTAAAAATCCCACTTAAATCAGTCTGTTGGTTAACGTTGGAGGGCACCGTGTAAAAACATACCTAAGCCCAGTGATAAGATCAGGTGGCTGGCCATATGACCTCCACCATGGGGTTGGTTATTTAGGACTGCAATGGAAATTTAGGGCAACAGTGACAGAGCCATCCCAAGAGAACTTACATCCAGCAAACAAATAGAGATCGTATTCTGTAGAGCAGGGTTTCTCACAGTGTGGTTCACAGACCACAAGCATCAGCATCTGCTGGAAGAGTTGAAAATAAAATGCAGATTCCTGGGTTCCAGGTCTAGTAGATCAAATCACATCTCTGAGGGCTGACCTTTTGGAAAGTCTACATTGTGAACATGATCCTTGTGTGAGTTTGAGAACCCCTGCTAGAAACCACTGCAATTTGCAGTAGGTACTTTAAGTACAGCAGCCAGTGGCCCTTTAAGCCACAAAGCCAAAGGCTAGACTCTGAGAACAGAGGCGGGGACACAATGTTCTGAGGACAACTGTGAAGCTAGGACACAGTTGCCCACCTGAGGGCTATGATGAAGATGAAGTGAAGCAAAGGCAGGAAGATGACATGTGCTTCCTGCCTCTTCACCAGGTATCATCCTTTCAGTGGCCCTGGCTGGGGTTCTTGGGATCTCCATTGTTCTGGCAGTGTCTATTTGGCTCTTCAAAAGGAAGAAGAGGTGAGTTGGTTTGGATTCAGACTCCCCATTCTGAATGTATGTCTCATGTGTCCATGAGGATTGATCTATCTGGCAAGACAACTTTGCCAAAGAGCAAGCCCCTGTTGTGGAACCCAACGCTATCCTAGGAAGGCTGCTCTCCAAATGCCACTGTCCTAGCTCCTTGCATGGAACACTGGTCATTTAAGGGTTACTGTGCTCAGGTGTGGAGGTGACTCTACCTAATTAGCCTCTCTTCCTAACTAGCTGAGTGACCTTAGACAACTTTGTATTTGTCTTTCACTAATACCTGCACATATGGTTTTTCTTCTATGAATCAATAAAGAAAAATGAAGAAAGCCCTGATCTCTCACTCATACTAGCTATAAACGCCTTTTGCCCATAGTTTTATTGCCACGCTTGGCTTTTCCTAAAACATACTTTATTTCTCCTGGTACGAGAAAGTAAGGTTTCTAGGAATTAAGGCATCGGAACTTTGAAGTGGAGTAGGCGTAGTAATGAGACCTCCTTCAGAATGCAGGTCTGGTATGACCAGGCCTTGAAAACAGAAAACAAATAGGTTCTGTTTTAGTTAATACTTAGTGTGATACCATTCTCTCTCAAGACCAAAGGACCTGGAAAAAGCCCTCAAGAGAGGAATCCGGACTTCTAAGACTCCTTCATCCCACACCTGAGCCAGGCTGCTCTTCGGTGCTCTCTTTCTTTTTTTGACTAACAAGACTTGTGTTCTTATTGTTCCTGTAGCAAGAAAGGTGACAACAAGGGAGTCATTTATAAGCCAGCCATCAAGAAGGAGGCTGAGGTCCACGCCTGAGTTCCCTGGCAGTCCCAGACATCCAAGGAAGGACCTTGCTTTGGACACTACATACTTTGGCTCTCTGGACACTTGAAATACCTCAAGGTGTTCTCTTGAGCTCACCTGTATCACCTTCCCCCAGACTCTTGTGAGGTTCCAGCTGGGCCTCCCCTGTTCTACTGTCACACTCACCCTAGGGTGGCCAGGGAGTGGATGAACTGAACTAGGGGGAGGAGTTTTGAGTGGGTTTCTCTATCTGTGTGAGATGGCTAAAGATTCTGAAGTCTGGGTCACAAACCTAACCTGCTGGTGGGCCGTTATGGTTTGGAAAACACTTCCATCCTGGGTTCTTCCTGGTCCATTTCCAAGGCCCTGAACATTCTACTATTCTCCAGTCTTCCAGACTAGAACATGTACCCTTGGCTTAGGTGATACTTTTGAAACTCAGCTTCCTTCCTCAGGGAGCAGTTGTCTTCCTTGGATTTCCTTCTGTTCTGGCAGACCGCCCCCAGCCTGACCTCGCACCTATTGGGAAAAACTGAGACAAGAAGTATCAAATTATCAGAAAGAAAGGAAAACTATAATATACCAGGGCATTTTTATAGTCCTGTCTTTTGGGTTACAGACATTGACCAAGCTTTGTAGCAAGGCAGGCTCAAGTTTTATCCTTAGTGGGGATGAAAGGGAGACAGAAAATTCTAGAAGGAAAAGAGGGAACCGGAAGGCATACATTGTCCAGGAGTCTTCCTTTGGAGTCAGAACTGGAATCAAGGTACAGTGTGGGGGAAAAAAAATCAGTCAACATCATGACCTACTTAGCTTCAGGAGGACAGTTACGCTTTATACCCCACTCCATTACTTGAAAATGAATTACTTTCTCTGTCCTGTAGTAGATTGAATTCTAGAATAATCTACTCTGTTTTGAACCCATGGGAAACAGACAGAAGCAAGACTACTGGACAGCTTTGCCTCTTTTGCCCAAATGTCAGCTCTCCCTTGTCTGATCTTCCTACTGCCCACTCATCGTCTACTCCTCTGGCTGTGGGGAAGTCTAAATAATGTATAGCCGAAGTGTATTTTCATCCTATCGAAACAGGAAGCTATCTTGGTAGTCCTGGTACTTAAGTACCTAAACCAATAGAATGTTTCTAAGAATCTCCCTGTTCTCCCTCTCAGTCACATGGTTTCTGGGAATGCTTAATCCCTTCCTCATGTTTTCTCCATAGAGGTAAGAACCCGGTGGAGAGCAGTCAGTTCCATGGCTCAAAAGGAAGAAGTCTCAGCCACCAGCCACTAATTGTTAGTTCCTTGAAGTTCATAGGGAGTTCTCTGATTTAATCTCATTTTGACAGCACGGAATGTCCTCTTGAAGAAATATATATATTCTATCTCTTCCTCCTGACTTGATAAAAAAAAATCTTTTCTGCTATCACAATGTTTCATAGTGGCAGCCCTGTGTCTTTGTAGCATAATTCACTGGGCAAGGTGACAAGTGATCAAATGGGGGCTCAGCTGTGTGTGCAGTATATGTGCATGCACACAAGCCCTCGGCCAGCCTTGGAGTCTGGGTGCCACACTAGAATTGGGACCAACATGCCTGATGGTGTCACCACAGTAAGGACAAGCCTCAGGAAGAAGCAACACAATTTAGGTGGTTTCCTGACCTTGGTCCAGGATTGTTGGCCAGAAGCTATCATAAAGCAGTCCAGCACAGCAAGACTGTCTTAAAGACTGACAAGTTATGTGAGAGTGCAGTGAGGTCATCGCAGCTGGAATGGGGACTGGTCATAAAAGGAGAGATGCTACGAGGGGAAAACAGAGGCATTTCTCCTTCCTTCTTCCCCTTCAGCATGGTCCAGGCATTCAGTCCTCGCTCAATCCTCATGGCTGAGATGAGACAGAACCAGGGAGGCAGAAAGAGTGCTCCAAGAATCAGCGCTGTCAACCTTTAACTCTTGAAGACGCAGCTTCCTTCAGATTCAAAATCATTCTGTGGCCACCTCACTGAGGGAAACCAGTGCTGTGGTATTTGATGCACAGCTCGCCTTGCACGCCTAACTCTGCTGTGTGAGGTGCAAGGTGGGTGCCTAGGAGAGCCTGGGTGGGCGCAGGGCTGGGCACATAGCAGGCAGAGATGACCAACACAATGCATGAGTGGATGGGGGGCACGCACTGGAGACCCAAGGAAGGCACTGGTTTCTGCAATCTTTCCTCTGCCTCTAACAGGAGAACTTGAGTCTCTCTGTTCTTTTTTAGTATCTATCTTCTGTTATAGTAAATCCTGTATCCATGGCTTTCATAGATATTCTAAAATTTGCTGCACTGACAGTCTTAATATTTCTATTCCTCCCCCTCTTATTACTCTTTGAAGACCTCCTGATTGGCCCTGAGGCAGTACCAGGGGTAACAGTATCCCTGGGTCCCCGTCCCTCAGCCCATAGGCCACTGTGATAATTGTCTGCTTAGCATTTCCATATTTATTGTACCAATGATTGTAATGAAGACATACACTGAAAGTTTAAGAGATTATAATAAAAACGTTTTTCACATCAGACTGATTTCCTCCCCCCCACCCCCGAGGCAACAGGGGATGAAGCGTTATGATGAGTAACTGACGAGAACAGAAGGTCTTGTCATTGGCTTCCAGCTCTTTGAATCTGGCTCCAAATGAAAATACCCAGATGGACTTCATCACTTAGGGTGGGGGAGTATGGAGACACATGATGTGTGTAGCTCTGAGCCCTGAAGCTGCTTATTAGCGAGGCTGGAGAAGCCAGAGTAATTAGGGGAGGGCTTAGGAGGGAAACAGTATAAGCAGGGGCTTGAAGAACAAGTCACAGTATGTCTGCTTTCCTAGTAGTTGATCTGAGACAGAAGCACCAGGAGGCCAGGAGTACTAGGTGCTCTTGCAGAGAGCTGGTTTCGTTCCCACCAGCCACGTCCCATGGCTCACAATCACCTGTCGCTCTAGTTCCACAGGATCCAACACCCTTGGGTACCCATACCCACATTAGATTTGAAGAGATGAATGGAAAAAGAGGAGGTATTCCAAACCAAATATTCTGACTATACGAAATAGTTTTGTCTCTTCTTATCCCTGACAATACTACATGCAGTAGGTAGATAGCCTCTCTTGGCTGCCTATTTCCTTATTTGGGATCCTTTGCAAAACATGATATCACCCCCAAATAACCTTTTGTCAAAATCCAGATTTCACATACTCCTTTGCTGATGAGGCGGTACCCAGGTTATAGTAGGTCCTGTCACTGTTTGAGTTCTTTAGAGAACCATCCTTGGGTAACATGCTCTGGGAGGTAACACAGCAGCTGCCCCAGCTTTGGACTAGAAGTGTTGACAGTTGCTTTCCTGAGAACCCAAGCATTCTCCAGCTCTCTGCTTTGGCATCCTTCTGCGTGTCAGGGCACTTACAGGGATGCAGACATGTTGGAAGCAGGGCACAGAGCTCCCTGAACTGCTCATGCTTTGGACTTGCTACTGTCCCTCTAGACAGGAGGCTGGGAGGACACTTCCCGAATCAGGCAGTGTCTCCTCTCTCTGCAGTATTTACCCATATTCAATAAAATCAAGACTCAGCTGGGTTAAGCCAGGAAACCATTCAGGTGGAAGCTACCTGTGGTAGAATGCCTTCAAGCCTTCGTCTTGATCATTCCTTCTTATACAGTTAAAACTACCTAAGCTGGGCCTTGAAGAAAAAGTCACAGGATACTTGTGTTACCAGCCCTTGGGAGGCTGAGGTAAGGAGGATCAAGAGTTCAAGACCAGCCTGGATTATTACATAGTGAGACCCCCATCTTTAAAAACAAAAAGTAGATTTGAACAGATGGGGAAAAGAAAGACTGAATATACTGAAGAATATACTATCCAATAGAGATAAAATATAATTGCCACACACCACTCTTTAGACCACTGGCTTTCAACCTATAGGTCGTGACCCGATTTGGGGTGTGTATTATCAGATATTTACATTATAATTCATAACAGCAAAATTAGTTATGAAGAAGTAACAAAATAATTTTGTGGTTGGGCATCACCACAACATATGGAACTGTATTGAAGGGTCTTAAGATTAGGAAGGCTGAGAACCACTGCCTTAGACTTTCTAGTATCCACACAAAAAGGGGATAAAGAAACTAGTGACATTTTAATAATCGTCTATAATCCAAAGGACCTAAGATAGTGTCGGTCCAATATGTAACCGGCACTTGAAATGAGATATTTCAATTATGCTCTCATATAACTTAAAAATCTGTTGTATATTTTACATGTATACCATATTTTATTGCCTGGGGGCGTTAGGTCTAGAGGACCAACTTGGGGTTAGAAGGATGGAGATGCGAGACCAATTTTAGAGGACACCAGAGAGGGAAGGAGACAGGAGGAAGAGGAAAACCAAGCCAAGATGAGCAGGTTAGCAGCAGACCTTGGACTTGGTTCCTCCTCTCCTCCTATTTCTTCCCTGTAGCATCAGCAGCTTCATAGCCCTCCTGACCCTGGACACTGCCTGGAGGGTCCAGGAGTTGAGGAGTGACTCAGACCTGGGGTGTCTCCATGCTTCTGCCTGTCTTCTACTATAGCTGGTACCTGATTATCCTCAACAGAACACGGCGTCTCTTTCTTCTTCCCTCCCTCCCTCCTCCCATCTCCTTAAAGTTGTTGGGTCCTCCCACCTACAGGGTATTTCTAGGTGCCAGCCAGCTGAAGAGGCTAAGTTCTAGCGGAGTGGTGCACACATGAACTCTGTCGATTGCGCTGTTCACTGTGATCTGCCCTCTGTTAGAGAGGGGTGCTCTTTCAGAGAGTCACAAACCCCACAGGAGGAACGGCGACTTCTGGGGCATCTGCAAGAAGCAGAGGCACAATCCTTATCACCATCACAGGGTCCATCTGAGTATGGCCGCATGGAGCTGCCATCCACTCTGAAGGTCACCCAGCCAGGGGCTCATAGTGGCTTTTAAGACAGATTTGACTGTTGCACAAGGTTTCAGGGAGCTATGAGTCTGGGTGTCATGGGGAGAGCCTTCTGCCCCACTTCTGCTCCTTTATTACCTTATGACTTGGCACAAACAAGGGCCAAATTCCTGGCTGCCCCGAGTGATTCACCATAAAAATGTTTGCCACCAGGTGACATACATCGACAGGTCTAGAGAAAAGCAGTAAACACACGCAGTGTGTGTGCTTCCCAGTCAATACTTTGATATCATTTCATATGTGAGAATTCTAAAGAATATAAACATAGTGACAGGAAAGAGTGGTTTCTTGGGGGAGGTGGCGTGGTATGGGGTACGTGTATGTAAAGATTTCACAGGTATATGAGAAGTGGCCGAACTGGGGAATATGCTCATTATATTGGTTTCTCCATGTATGTCAAGAATGTACAAAATTTACACTTTAAATAGAAGCCTTATTATAGCAATTACATAATTCAATAAATAGGATATGTGGGTAAGGGAGACCCACATATCGGCAAACTATCTTATCCCCTCTTAGTCGCCCAGTAGGAGAGGTTTGGCCAGGGCTGTATCATCTTCCCTTCGACTCCCACTGTGGGAAGGAGTGAGATCACTATTCACTTGGCCAGCTACGACCTCTCAATACTGTAAGTCAAACTCCGCATTTCCACTTGGGTTCACCCCTTTCAAATATTAACTTCTTTAATGGCCTACAGTGTGCACAACAAACACAGGATCCCTGGGCTCAAGGACATACTGAGGCCCCTACAGCAACTCAGTGATGACACAGCCAACTTGAAGCAAAGACTTTTCTAGTGAAACATATAACACATCCAGGTAGCATAGCTGATTAAACCGGGTCTCACGTGTCTTAGTGTCTCTTCTTGTGACAAACATAGAACCATTTGAATCCTTTCCATGGCGGGCCATGGAGCCATTAACAAACACAGTTCAGGAGCGGAACGCGCCCTTTTAACCACTGGTGAATTGAAGATAGTATCCTTCCTATCAGTTAAAGCAATTTTCAACTGACTGTCTCTTATACCATCTCATTTGAAAGCAAAGCGTTAATGAATTGTCTGCTAAGTGTAGAATAAGCGGTGGGGATTCTAGCATAAGACAAAAGCCACTGACTATAACATATAGTAACCTGAACATAATGCTATGTTGTCCAATAACAGACGAATGGCTAAGCATAAAATGCAATATACACAAAACTAAATTCTATTCAGCAATAAAAAGTTGCAAATACTGGTATTCATTAAGATAAATGAAGCCTGGAAAACTGTTGGGCAAAAGAATCCAGAGGCAGAAGTATAATGTTTTATGTTATTCTAGTTATATAAAGTTCAAAAAAGAACAAGACATTTTTGAAAATTAAAATATATATATTTGAGTGTGTATGTGGAAAAGGTGCATAAGCCCTGGTGTGGATTGTATAGATTGAGGGACAAGTCTGTGGAGTTGCTTCTCCTACTTTTACATGGGTTCTAGGGATTGAATTCAAGTCACTGGGCTTATGCAGCAAGTACCGGCATCCACTGAGCCATCTTGATGGCCCTAAACAAGCACAATTTATCTCTGATGATAGACATGAGAGCCACTAGTTGTGTCTGTGTGGATTGACTTGAAAGGAGGAAGAAAAACCATTAGAGAAAGGATATGTTCTATGTCTTGGCAGGAGAGGAGTATAAGAACACACAGGGGCAAATAAATACATATATTCCATTACAACTCATTTTATTGATTGTAAGTTATGCCCCAATTTAAGAATAAAACATGTAAGAGATCATGGTGGAGAAAGCCATTTACTTACCTTTCTAAGTCTAATAAAGTCAGGTAAGGCTTCACACAGGAAATGACACTTGAAAAAGACCTTGAAGTCATATACTTCCTAGTTGGAACTAAAAAATAAAAATGTGGAGATATTCATGGCACAACTAAATGAAGGAAGTCCCAAGGATATCCAAGAATGGAGAGTAGGTCTTTGACTCATTTTGAATTGATTTTTATACAGAGTGAGATATCCTAATTTCATTCTTCTATATGTGGATATTTTGTTTTCTCAGTGTTATTTGAAGAGGCTCTTTTTCTCCAATGTTTGTTTTTTCAAAACATTTGTGACAGAAATTAGCTGGCTCCAGCTCTGGGTTTATTTCTGAGTACTCTTTCTTCTATTCTATTAGCGTGCATGCCTGCTCTGATGCCAGTCCCAAGCTGTTCCTGTTACTATGGATGAACAATCTAAGAAGTGTTCAAAGTCCTTAGTCATCAGGGAAATGCAAATCAAAACAACTCTGAGATTCCATCCTACACCCATCAGAATGGCTAAGATAAAGAACCTCAACTCCAAGTATTACATTATGTAAAAGTAGAGCAAGTGTATACTTCTGTCCTCATTACTGATTTTATGGGGGAAAAAATGTTTCTCCGAGCTTCATATTACCTGAGTAAAGGGCTTTCTCCAATTGCCTTTCCCAGTAAGTCTTTCTGTCTTATCGACTAAGGACAAAATTAAGAGAAAGCCCAGGATGAATTTCACTGAAAAGCTGATAATTTTAAGATTATGGGATAGTGGTTCTTAACATACGGGTCCTGACCACTTGCGGGGAGGTCACATATCAGACATCCTGCATATCAGATATTTACATTATGATTCATAACAGTAGCAAAATTACAGTTATGAAGTAATAACTAAACTATATAATTCTATGATTGGAGGTCACCACAACATGAACTGTACTAAAGAAAGATTGAAAACTGCTGTTATAAGATAGGACCCCCATATTGCTGCAACAACAGAACCCCAGTATCGGTGTGTTGCAGCAGAAGCTATACGACAGTCTCTAAAATAAGCACTAAGGAAGGCCACAGTCAAGAAGACAGGAAAACAAGAGTACCCCAAGGGACCCCAAGTTTCTGGTACAAACAGACAACAACCCTAAGGAACCCCATTTCTGGTATAATCAGCAAGCATTAAATCCAGACTGATCCAGTGCAGTTGAACATGAAACTCATCCTAACAGTTGTTTTACTTGCTGGGTGATCTCTAGCTCTCGACAGATAATGAAAAGCAATATTAAGAAACAAGAAAGAGGTGACTAGGGAGACTGTGCAGTGGTAAAAGCACTTATGCAAGAGTGAAAACAGGAGTCCAAATTCCCAGAACCCATGTAAATGTCAGGTGGACGTGGGGGCCTGCTTGTAATTCCAGCCTCAGGAGACAGACAGGGGACTCCCAGAGCAAGCTGGATAGCTATAGTAGTAAATATTGGGTTTGATTGAGAGACCTTGTCTTAAGAAATAAGATGGAAGAACAACCTAGCCAAGGCTGATTATTGCCATCAGCGTCAGCATTCACATGCATAAGTCTCTTGTACAAATATGTGAGCGTGTGCACACACTGAAACACATGCGCCTACCAAACACACATACGGGAATCGAAAAAGCGGCAAGGAAAAGCTGTCTGAAAAGACACCGATTTTTATATTTTTTTCAAATATATATATTTATTTATTTTTTCAATATGTATGAGAATTTGCATATATGTATGTGTACCACATGAATTCAGTACCCTTAGAAGAAAGAAGAGGGCGTCAGAACCCCTGGGATTGGAGTTACAGAAAACTGTGAACCAATATGTGGATGCTGGGAACTGAACCTATGTCCTCTGCAAGAGAGGAAGTGCTCTTAAACATAAACAAGAAGCCACCTCTTCAAACTCAGATTTTCTACTGTTTGAATAAGCTTTCTGAGTGTTTCTTAAACCTCATTCATTTCATCTAAAATTTAAAAATATTGTTTGTAGCTATGCACATGTGTATATGCCTGTTTGTAGCATGTGTGCTACACACATGTGAGCACAGATGCCCATGGAGGCCAGAAGTGCTGGATCCCTTTGAAGGTGGACTTCCATGACTCTGAGCTGCCAGACATGGTTGCTGGGGACAAAACTTAGTTCCTTTGGAAAAACACTACACTGTTCTTAACGGCAGAGCCATTTCTCCAGCCCCTCAACTATAAAAATTTAAATGTATTGACATTAAGTTGATGGCAGTATTCCCTTTTTTATTAATGTGGGATCTCTAGTAATGTTCCATTTTCTTTTTTGTTCTTAGCTATGTTGTTTCTTCTCTTCCTTGAACTGTAGCTTTTCCTAATTTTTGATTTTGAACATCTGTATTTATCTAATATGCCTTTGATGCTAAATATATCCCTCTCTACCCACTTCCCAGGGACTCGATGTGGTAACTGTTATCCTCTCTTCTACATCAATTTTTTCCTTTCTATTGAATCATTCCCATCATAATGGATTTCCAACATAGTTACATCCTCTGTGGCTCCCCATCCTCCTCAGATTCTCCTCCCATCCCTCTACAATACTCCCACCCAGGAGACTGACATGTCCTCCCATTCTCTAGAACCCACCCCATTTAGGTGATACGCCCTTTCTCCTCGGTGAAATTATTTCCATAAAAGTCACCAGCAACTTTCATCGCTCTTCCATTACCATCCGGCTCTTTCTTACTCATCAGTCAGCAGTATTTGCCCACGTTTGCTCTTGCTCCCAGAATACCACCACCCACGGGGTTCCTCCCTTCCTCCCTCCCTCTTTCCCTCCTTTCTAACTCCTCCCCTTTCCAGCTCTCACGTGGGTTCCTGACCTATGGTTCTCAGCCAGCACCTGTTATTTTTGTATCTCTATAAACGGCCCTTCATCCTCCTAAAATCTAAGTCATAATTACTAGTATATGTTACGATTTCCTTATCACAATAGTTATAGATTTTTTGAGGCAGGGTCTCCCTGGAGCTCAAGCAGGTTTGAAGTGACAACTCATCCTCATAGGCCCTGAGATTACAGGTATGATTACAGTGGCTAAAACTTAGCTGTTTTAATCTATGTGGTTAACTCTAAGCTCTCTAGTGACAAAAGACTATAGTATCTTGTTTCTTCTATTGTTTAAAGTTGTCTAAACAGTCTGTGTGAAAGGCAAACCCCAAGAAGTACTATATGCTCCACATTTTATTTTACATAAATACTTTCTAAAAGTATAGTTTTACAAGATTTACCCTTAAATAACAAATACCATATACAAGTCACTGAGCCTTAAAGTCTTAGGACTCACACGTTTAAATGTCTGAACAGAATGCAAGTGTTCTACTCAAATGTGGACCATAAGCCAACTGGGCAGTTCTTCTATTCTAATTTTCGATGAGTTGAAGACAAAATATTTACATTTTCCTAATAGAGGATTCTCATATGTGAAGGTGGTCATCAGGAAATCTCCACTTTAACTAATCCCCAAGTAAATGACATCTAACAAGCCTCACAACTTTATTGAGAAAGGGCCAGTGAAACTGTAGCCAACTCTGGGCTGGCTTGAGAAATGTGCACCTCGTCCCATGTATTACAAGCTGTAGCTCCGAGCTACTGGCCGAGGTTGGATCACCCAGGAAGGTGATCCATATAAACCTGGAACAGCCGCATTCCAAACAGAGCCAACTGCTGCCGTATGGATTCCGACGATAGGTCCTCCCAGTTTCCCGAATCTCCTGTCTGAGGGTAAAGGCCATGCACAACCTCTCAGCTGCTTCGTCTCCTCACTAAGGGGAGGGAAAGTGAAAAAAGACTACGCTGTCCAAAGCTGCCAAGTAGAAGCTAACTCATGCCTGTTTCCCCTGCTTCTGTCTGCCTTCAGCTACTGCTCTGTGATGTTTTGTAAGTTCACTCTTTCACAATTACTTAGAGATTTTTCAAAGTAAAGCTCCAAAATCTTGAGTTTTTTTGTCTCTCCTTGGCTTAAGAAGCCCCAAGGAGCATCTCTGTGCCAAATTGATTCTGAATGCAGAGAAATGAGACATGCTTTGTGAGTTGTTTATCAGCTCATGGACTTCACTGTGAATGTCTCATAACTAATCGGTAACAAGCAACAGAACGTGCAGCCAAGTTTCAAACAAGGCAATAACTGTAGTAACAGATACTGAAGGATGGTCTGCTCCAAATGAGGGAGATCTAGAGAATGGAATGGTAAATAATGTCTTTACTGTCCATTGGAAAAAAAACACAGGCCTGGAAGGTCTGCTGCTGTAGAGTGGGGGTCATAAAGGTTCAACATATAGAAGTGTTAGAGATAATTCAGAGAGAGAGTGTCCATTTCCTCTAAACATTAAAAAGACTAGAGTCAAGCCTATTATTAAACTTAAAAGATAAATTTTGTAATCATAATGAGATCCTTTAGCTAGGGATGGTGGCACATGCCCCAGCAAGGTTTCAGTGCTCAGATCTACTGTTAACATCTGTTTTGATACAGGGCTGAAGCTAATGAGAAGAAAAGCTATGTCCTGGGCAGTCTGAAGACATTGTCCTCACTTCCTTTGAGGACATTTCATCAGGAGGCTCTGAAGAGGTCAGTGCTACCACACTGCTAGTCAGGCCAGGGAAAGAACAGATAGGTAGCCCACGGCTCCAGTAAAGAGCACTGGTTCCAACAAACCAAAGACAAATGCGGCTTCTATTAGGCCGCAACTGAATCTATCCCTGCTATTCTCGTGGCCAATGAATGTCTGTTACTCAAGCACTAAAACAATATTCAAAATTCCAAGATCAATTTGATGTGCATTTTTCTCTCTTCACAGAAAACCTGTGTGACGGACAGCATACAACATCCAGGCTACCCCTTTTCAATTATTGAGAGCAGCAGTTCAATGTGTGTGTGTAAGACTCTATCTCCCTCAGGCTTCCTGGGTAAGGTGCAAAGCAGGCTATTAGAGAGCTCTACTGAGCTGCAGCAACACTCACAGTATGAGAACAACCACAGGCCACCAAGGACTAGTCAATAATTTCCTTGACTAAGTTTCACTAGGGAAATGTATGTTGGTTCTTTTGTTGAGTGCGTATGTTCCTGCCAGTGGGGACACATGAATACAGTTGCAGTTGAAGGTTAGATGGCTTGGAACTCCTGGAGCTTTAGTTAGAAGTGGTTGTGATCTGCTCAAAAGATGTTCTGGGAACTGAACTTGGGTCCTCTGAAAGAAGTGTATGTGCTTAACCTTAGTGAGCCATCTTCCCAGCCATGCATCTGAGTTTTTATTAATTGAGATTTTGTAATTGCCTCATTCCTAATTATCATGGTACAATTAAAGAACTTGTTTAGGGCTCAAGCATAGTGACATTCAAATTCTCAGGTTCTCCATGCCTCAAGCAAGCAAACATTTATCACAATGTCTATATACAGGGTGTGTAAGACAGCTGTAATAACTATGCTCAAGGAGAAACCTATCCCAGCTCTGTGGGCATCTTCTTGTTCTTGGTTCTGGAAAGTGAAGTTTGCTGTTTGCTTTCTATGTCTTTGTCTTTCTAGTCCAGGGAAAATCTTATATGAAGCTACCAACCAACGAACACCAGCAGAGGCAGCGACATGACTTAGAGCTGAAGTAACCTTTAAGACACGGTGGTGTCTCAGGAAGACTGTTGTCTTGCTAGGACCTTTATGACTCTTGCATCTCTACACTGAGACACTCAAATATTTAAAGCACGGTGGGAGTTCATCAAATAAGGTTTAGTTCATGGGTAAGATTCTAGCCAGCTCAAAACAACTGGCTGCGTCTTTGTTTCAAACACGTCCATTCTTCTTGTCACCACAGTGCTGTCACGCTCATCTTCAGTGTCACTGCTGAACCCTCTCGCTGCTGCTGCTGGTTCTAACAGTGCATGTGTGTGCTGGGTTCACCAAGACATCACTTCCATGAAGAGGTCATTTCTACTTTACACTCAAAGTTCCCAAAAGACCTGGGCTGGGACCAGTTTCCACAGTAGACTCACAAGGCAGTAGCATTTCCTCTCACAGAGGAAGCCAGAGGACGGATCCGGAAGACAAACAAAGCCCTTGTGTAGTCCTATAAAGGGAATTCCGCTTATTTCACAGTCACCAGAATCCAGACAAACTGCTGAAGATGCAAAGTCCCGTGCCAGCTTGAAATCTGGAGGCTCAATGTCTAGCTCTAATTTTACCCATGAGGGTGATGGTGCTGTTTGGGGTCACAGGGGCAAGTGAGAAGTGTCAATGTCACACTACTTTGTGGTTTAGCTACACTCTCACAAAGTCCAGAGATCTGCCAAAGGTGCATCGTTCATCTCCCTGCACAGCTTCTCAGAGATAAAAATGGCGAGCTTTGCCTTGAAAAGCTCAGCTTCAGACAGCACACACAGCAGCTTTAAACAGAGGGGTCCATGTTGTTCTTGGTATTTTATAATGACTAAACTTTTGGAATCCATAGAAAGTGCACTGCCAATTTCTTCCCAGGAAGTCGGCATATAATTTTAGACTCTCCCAAGGAAGTTGGTATATAATCGATCCTAAAGAGCCTGGATTTATACTCAAATAAATAATTTAGTGCCTGAGAAAGAAAAACTTAGAATGGAAAACATAACAAGAAAAATACAGGTTATATATGGACCTTACCTTGGCTAAGTGAGTGTAGGCTACTGCATTTACAGGCAAAGCCTATGATGCTGGTGAAGGCTAGCAAATCCATTCACAGACAGAATATCCCTGGAGTCTGTGACATCAGTACATAAAAGGACAAAGGCTACCCAGATTACCACATTCAGGTATTTATTGCTCAGCTGAAGTTAGCTTAGGAGGTCAATACTGAACAACCTTTGGGTGTTCTCTGGGACTTCCCACGGGACCCCAGTGACTCTCAGCTGTACCACACATCCAGGATAATCAAGTCTGGAGGGGAAGCCCAGAAGCATCAGTCGTTGTTTCCCCAGATGCCTCAAAGGTGCAGCCAGGCTGCAGGCCACACTGCAGCTCTTCCAGAGGCTGAGCAGGAAAGCACAGGACAGTTCCAGGCTAGACAGTTCCAGGCTGGACAGTTATGCTGCTTCAAAGTTCCAAGAGAAAGGAGGTCTTTCTAGAACAGGGTCCAGTTGTGCTTCCTCTAAAGACACAGGCTGCTGTTTGCAGGTGCTGACAGTCAGAGGTTATCTGGAGCGTTGGTTGTAAAGAAGAAAGTCCTTGTCTTGACAGAGCAGGCAGAATTTCAAGGTTCGGCAGCTGCCTCCAGCAACATAAAATGCCCAAACGCCCATGAGCACCATGATTATATACGCTGCCACCAGAGTCACTTCATAATGAGGACTTAGGAAGGTCTGCAAGGAAAAAGAAATCAGTTTGAGTAAAAGCACGAGCTTATTAAACATGTGGAATAAACAGAGATAGAGGAAAACAACTGTACTGTCTCACAAACGTGAGATGAATGCATCTCCGTGTCAGGAAGGCACGGAGAACAATCTGCTCAGCAGACAGTGCTCTGTGAACTTGCACTTTGCTTGACTCAAATGGCAACCCAGGAGACAGCTGTCAGCCAGAACCTAATGGGATACTTAACAGAAACACATGGAGCGGATGCCTAATTCATATCCATTTCTGTGTTCACGTTGGCTCTAAGAATTGACAAGGAAGTCAGGAACATCTAGACTTCTTTAAAGGAACATGAAGAAATGGAGTTAGTTTTTGGCTGTGCAATTCTATGGGTTCCAAAAGTGTATTCCTTATAAAACATTAACAGCAACATAGCTCAGCGTCAGAGCGCTTGTTTGTTGTGCATGAAGCCCTGAATTCAATCCCCAACACCAAAGCATGATTGACAGAGGGCCAAAGGGCGCTGTGGCTGAACTTACTGAGGGCCGGGCTTCACCTTGATGGACCTTAAATCCTTTTAAGTAACGGATAATTAAGGACTAAATTAACTGCCAATTGTGATTGATGCTAAGACACAATAGTCACAGTTGTGACAAATGCTGGGATGAGAACAAGGTGATCTACTTAAGGGGTGATGGAGGCCCTGAGAAAGTGGCACGTCACCTGAGACAGATACGAAGCGGAATGAACTAGCCCTGTGCAGGCTGGCCATGGGAGGAGCAAAGGTGAGGACACAGCTGGACACAGATGACGCCTAGAGCCAGTAGGGATACAGTTTAGGAAGAGAGGAGATGAGGTCAGGCAACTGTGAAGCCAGTGGCTAGCAGTGAGTGTTACTCTGTGTGATGCAGGGTCGCACAGAGGGTTTCGATTGGGATAATCATGATAGGTTTTGATTTTTAAACTGCGTAAAATGAATTAGGTGAGTTAGGAGGAGACTGCCCTGGAGAGGAGCTGTGGGGTGGTGAGTTAGGGAGGTAAGGTGGAGACGGAAAGCAGAGAGGATGAGGGCTTGCTGATGGGCTCAATGTGAGGAAGATGCCAAGACTGGCTCTTGGATTTCTGGTCAAAAACCTTGAACACACCCTTGGCTCCTCTTCCTTGCACATGCCTCTTCCACTCTGTAGGAGGCACTGACGGCTCCATTGTTGACACTGTTCCCTGAATCCCTCCATTTCTCCTGCCTCACTGCTCCTTCATCCCAGTCCTCCCTGCCTGTCCCTTACTGAGGTGGCCTCTCCATCCTTTCCAGGTGTACATTCCAATGCATACGTGTGGGGATCAGAGAACTTTCCAAAGTTGGTTCTCCCCTTCTATGATGTGTTCAACGGATTAAACTCGGGTTATCCATTTGGCCCGGCGAGCACTTCTGTATGTTGCTGAGGCCTGGCACCGATTCTCATGGTTTTGGAAACCATGGGATATGGTTGGGAGATGCTGTTAAGAGCTGATGGTGAGAGGGAAGTGGGTGATGTGGAGGTTAGAGCCGCATCTAGAAAATGTAAGGCTTTTCCTCTTAAACAGAGTGGTTGCCATAACAGTGTCGGAAAAAGGAATGTGGGCACTGTGGACACTCAGGCAGCATGACTTTGAGGCCAGTCTATCTACCTTGTGATTATCAGGAGAGCCTGGGCTGCAGACCGACATCCTGCCTCAAAATACAAATTACTTTTACCTTTTCCCTGGCACAGGAGAAACCTTTTCAATATTGTGTGTAAAATGTGCAAAGGGTCTAGACAGGGCCGTGGCAGGGTCACTTTGATAACTGTCATGTATTTGAATGGCATATTACCGGTTAAATCCAAGTCATTACACACTGCTTTACAAATAAATCGGACACATGTCTTAAACTTTACTTTGTGAACTGGCACAGTTGTGACGTCAGTAAGGAGTGGAACCAACACTTCCGCTCCTGCTCAGAAAGCGGAAAGCGCCATCTTACAGAGCATGTTCTAGCAATTTGTATCAAGCACTCAAAATAGTCACACCAATTGACTTCACAGTTTCCTGCTTCAAAAATTAAACATATAAGGAGAGACCCATGAATATAAACAGTTAATAAAGCTTCACGACATCCAGAACAACAACCAACCAATCAGATTAGAGTAATTTTCGTGTAACAATTTAAACTTATTAAAATTTGTATCTTAAGGGACGTGTTGAAGGAAAATTGCTTCAGATACCCTGCCTAACGCAAGTACAATGGGAGCTATTTTAAGCTTGACCATACGTCCACTAAAGGACAGGCATGGGGAAAATCTAATGAGACAGACCCCATATTGACAGTGATGAGTACTGTACTGAAACTGGCAGGACCCACTGTCCACTTACAGGGCTTTCCTGGTTTGCACTAATGCCCCCATGAACCTGTTCGTTATCTGGGGTAGAATCCACCACTCAGACATCTGCAGCTGGACTCTGCAAGCACTGAGAGCACAGCGCCAGCACTCACCTGGGTGGACACCACCAGATGTGTCAGAAGAACTGTGAGGAGGATGTACCATTTATTCTTCTCACAGCCGTCAAAGAACACAACGCCCCAGAACACGTGCAGCATGATGATAACCAGCGTCATGAAAGCTGGAAGACAAGGTGGCAGTTAGTGACCAGGCCTGCAGGCAACAGCCACCGAAGGCAGTCATGCCCCACTGCTGATCACCAGCTCTGAGGGTCCCCTGGCTGCAGTCACAGAGTCTGACCACCAGTGCCCAGAACTGGCTTTGCGAGGAACTCCGAGTGAACTGTCAAAGAAGATATCTTTCTGGAAGTGGGGTCCAGCCTTTGTAGCAGGCATTCCTCTAGAATATAGACTGGTTGACAAAAAACAAACTTGGATGTGGTTTTCAAAGAGGTTCCCTGAGGTATAAAATGAGATTAGTATAAAAACTATACAGCTTATTTTCAATTAGCCTGCAGCCCTACTTAAAGTGAAATTTCTCAACTGAACATTCTCTGTCTAAACAAGTTTCCACATTGGAGAGGAATTGCTCTTGAGAACCATTTTTAGAGAATGGACTAAAAACCCATCAAAAGTCATTATCATTATCCTAAGATTCTTTTTAGAGCCATTGGCAATGAATCCACACCTGCGTGTCTCTAGGACATGTATGCGCCCTATGTGCTGAAATAACATTTTTTTTTCTTTAAAGCAGGCAAATCCTATATATTCTGTTCATTTTAACATGAAAAAAAAAAGCACATAGATTTCCCTTTCCTGCCACATAGTAAAGAGAGCATGAGCTTTAACCAACCAGACAGAAAAATCCCAGGCTAGAGTTCCATTCTACCCTGCTTGAAGGAAAAACAACCTGGCATGGCCAGGTAACAAAGAATAGTTGCATCTATGTCACACCCAGCAAGAAATGTAAGCTACACTATATACTCTATTTGTACCCCAACCGAGGTAGTTCTCAGATCAAGGGATCACTAGCCTGGGGACCTGTTATCAATGCAACTTACTGGTACCCATCCTACCCATGAATCAGAAGCAATGGGGCAGCAGCCCAGCAGAGCCAGTTTAAACAGCCTTCCTAGAGAATCGATGCATGGTTAAGTTTCAAGAGTCCTGACAAGCAGGTATTCTTATAAATGTGCACAAGGAGATACAAGAATATTTACACCAGCACTGCTGCAATAACAAAGAATGGCCACACTTAACACAACGGAGAAGTAAAATACTGTGCACTCACAAAGTGAGCTACAGTATATGACCCACAGCATGGGCTATCTCAAGAACATGGGGCTGTCTGAGAACAAACACACTGTGAAACTGCGTATTATTCACATGAAGTAAGAAACCCTCAAAACAATAGTAAAAGACATAACTGTTGTGGCTACAGGACAGTAAGCTGTCACATCTCTGTGACAATGTCTTCATGTCATGCTCTGGCAGGCCACACTAAAAGGATTTAATCCAGGTCCAGCCATCATTCTGAAGAGGACACTTCCTGAGACAAATGTCTGCCAATGGTGTAATACTGAGACCACTTAAGATGCCTGGAACTAAGTTTAGTTCTTTTAATATACCTGAGTCAAAAAGACCAAGGCAAAATCTGACACAATGGGAATTCTCTTTAAATCCTAAAGTGTTTCTAGGTGTCAATCAGGAAACAAGGGGAATCACTACCACAGGCAGTTGGCATCTGGCTGGCAGCCTCTGCTTGCCCTTCTCTCTGGGCATTGTCATGAGTACTAAGATCAGCTACCTGTGCTCCCAGGCTTAGCTCCTAGAGCTCTTCCTGGTGACATTTTTCATCTTGTTCTTATTCAAAACAGTGTTATCCTGCGAGCTTCAGACAAGTATCCTCCATACTTCCACTGGCCCTGATCCATCTGCTTCCGCCATCTCCAAGTGCTGGGATTAAAAGTATAAATAGCATCATGCCCAGCTTTTGGTCATTACTTCTGTCCTTTCTGAAAGAACTGGAAATTGAGGCCTGTGGGGCCTCTTCCTTCTACTTGGAAAGCCCCTCCCCTGCAGCCCCTTCCTTTTTGGCCTCGGTATTAATCACCTTTAAGTAAATTTCTATTCAAATGGCACTTCTTCCATAGACCATAACTAGTGTTTATTTTTCAGTAAATATTTTTAAGCGCCATCCTGTACCAAAGGTCTCCATGAGACTCTGGGGATGGCTATGAACAAGATACCCTTAGCTTTTGCTTATATCATTTAGCACACTACTGGGGTGGGGTGGGCATTAAATAGCCACATCAGTCATTTACAGTTGGGGTACATATGACAAAGGCAAAGAACTTTACTGCTGCCATACACTTCCTTCCCTAGCAAACTTATGGGACGTGGCAGCGTCTAACTTACTGCTGGCCTGCTCCACAGGTAACAAAGGACTAACATGCTCATTTCATAAACTCTACCTGTCTGTAACATAAAAATCCATGTATATACAGGTATCATATAATATATGTCTTATTAGCACAACTGGCAGAGATAGAGGTCCTATAATTAACAACCCCATACCCCTTACACTAATTACCATTTTAGGAACAAATCTACTTTTCTAAGCCACTGATTTTAAACTGGCCTTGAAAACACATTTGTTTACTGAAGGGAATTGGCACCATCTAGAGGGCAGAAACCAGCAATGCAGGAGGATGGAAAGATTCTTTACAGTGTTTGAAGAACACTTTAAGAAAATTCACAAAACTGAAGCTGGGACAGACTTTAGCTATTTAAACTACATTTGATTCTTTTTTTTTTTTTTTTTTTTACAAATCTAGCATTATGGTCATTAAAATTGCTGTCACAAATATTCCAGTTTAGAAATATTTACAAAGGTAATCTGCTCTGTGGGAGGCAACATTAAGTATGACCTATTAACACACTTTCCTTTAACTCCGAGCTGGAGTGAAAGGGTCTGACCTGTATGCTATAGGCCTCAGAAAGTCAGAGACCTTTCAAACAGGGAAGATTAACTTGCTGGCTGCACGGAGAATGGATTGACTTGAGAGGCTGACAGCAGTGATGTCCACAGGAGAGGCTAAGATTTGAACTAACAAGGAAACAGAGAACGGTGGAGGACTGTCACCGCGATCAGGGACGGCATGACAGACAGATGGCTCTGAGCTCCTGCAGCTTTTAAAACTGGTCATTTCTCTGTATAGACTTTTTATTGTAATAAAAGCTACTGAAACTCTCTATAGTTTTTGGTCCTATTTCCCTAAAGATGGTCACCTCCCTACTGAGCTTTAGCCTGGGTGTGAAGATTGATTTAACTGAAAGAAATAGATATGTGAGTGCCCTTACTTCAATGACAAAACTTCTGTGGGTCAGACAATTATACATACAACATATTTTCCTCTATCTTTAAACAGATGTGAAATTTAATGAAAATAATATTCTAATTATCAAACAAATTTGTTATCATCATTGCTGGTGAGTAAAAAGCAATGTGAAAAGTTTGTCCTTTCTTTAATTGTATCCTTGAATAAAAGACAATTCATCTACCACTTCTTCTGTCTGAATTTAGAGATTAAGCCATACTTCGTAAATCTAAAAAGCACTGAGATGTAGATTAATTAAATATTAAGACTTAGAACTGGGGATCATGTATTTAATCCCTAGCACTAGGTAAGGGAAAAATATTAAGGCTAATAGGCTTACACTGAAGATAAATATAAAATTCCAAAAACAAAGAGAATATATCTCATAAAAGTGAACTGCTAATATTTCAAATATACTGTAACATTTTAGAATGACAAAGATATAGATCTTATGCATGATAAATTCCCGTAATAATTCCAAAGCACTCCAACCAACCCCCTGCCCCCACTCCCAGGGCCTTCACTTAGCATGCCTAAGAATATCTTGCCTTTTAAAGGCTTAACACAGATCATCCTTCACTTGAATTCTGAAGCCAATACATGCAATACAGATGGTCTCCTAGAGCAGAACCCTGACCACGCACAGCCGTGAATGACACATACCTGAGTTAAGGAAGAACTGAGGAGAATCGCCGTGAATGCCCACGGTGCCTGGCCCCAGGGAGTTAGACAGGATGTTCACAAAGGAAAACACTCCACTCATGATTCCAAAGCCCAAGCCAGACACTAAAGAGGAAGAAAACCACTGGTGAACCCTTTTCCTGTTACGAGGTCTGTTCAAATCTCATTTGCAAGGACTGGGGAATACTGTTTCCCTGCAGGGGACGGGGACAGGGGTGGTGGAGGGGGCTGCTTTCTCAGCCCGTGTTAGGCATGGCTTGGCTGCCACAGCAGAAGAGAAAGTGTTGCTGGAAAGGGGAGGAGGGTGTGGTTCTTTGGCCTGGAAGGAGAAGGGAAGGAAACAAAAGCTGCTGTTGCTGAAGCATCTGCCAGCCAGCCCTGGGCAGCTCTGAGAGAGGGGAGGAGTAGATAAAGGAACAAGGGAGAGGCACAGAAGAGGAAGAGGAGGGCTATGTGCTGGAGGCACTGGCTTTTATTGTAGCCAAACTGGGAGGGAGTAATTGTTGGCAAGGTGAGATCCCCAGGCCAGACTGAGCTAACTCTACATAGAGACCTAGATCCAGTGAGTGAGTGTGTGTGTGTGTGTGTGTGTGTGTGTGTGCTACATGTGCATATGTGTGTCTGTGTGTGTCTGTCTATGTGTGTTACATGTGCATGTGTGTGTCTGTGTGTCTGTGCTTACATTTGTGTGTATGTGTGTAGACATGCACATTGGCGCCTGCATGAGTTTATGTGTACCATGTGCAAGCATGCACGTGCCTGTGCATGTGCCTGTCTGTCTGTGTGTTACATGTGCATGTGTTGCATGTGTGTGTGTGTGTATAGACATGCACACTGGTGCCTGCACGAGTTTATGTGTACCATGTGCAGGCTCTGCAGGTGTTGGATCCCCTAGAGCTAGGGTTACAGATGGTCGTGAGTTACTAGGTGGGTGCTGGGAACTGAACTCAGGTCCTCTGCAAGCCTAACTGCTGAGCCATCTCTCCAGCACTTGTATTATTTTTCTTCGTGATACCACAGGGTCTAACTTACCATAGGCCAACAGTCGCATGGAGGGCGCTGTATCCTCAGGGTTTATGCTTTTCAAACCCTCATTGGCTTTTCTGAAAGAAAAATTCCTTTTTTAAAATGTATGTTTTGGTTTGGTTTGGTTTTTAGCTTTATACCAAGCAGCACATGAGGCAGGTCACAGGACCCTTCAAAACTAGATCTCCATGAGGCTTCTGATCAGGTTACACCCTCACTCCAGAGTCCATTACCTGAAACCCAGCACATTTTTTGATAACTTAAGTCGAAAGAGATTTATCCTCACCTCTTCTAGCTGAGGTTTCCATAAGAGGAAACATTTAAAATGCTTGTAATAAACCAATGGGATTAAACTCAATGGTATTACTAGCAATGTTTTAATTTCTGAGATCAGTAAATACTTCTCATTATCCTGAGGGATCTACCACTTTGAATTTTCTTCCTCTCAAACTCTTACATCTTTATCTCCAACCTCTTGGTATTCTGTTGTCTCCACTGTGGCTATATTCTCTCAGCCTACCTTCTATTTTCCAGTCCAAAGAACCAAAATCCTTCCCACCCTTTCTGTAGCTTTTCTTTTCATTCATTCATTTATTTATTTATTTATTTATTTATTTATTTATTTATTTATTTATTGGTGTTGTAACTAAGGCCATGCCTCACACACGCTACGTACAGGAGTTATCACTGAGCAACACCTGCAGCCTGCCCCCTAGCGTGCCCTCCTTCTTCCCAGAGCAATTTATTATAATTGCTGATACACTGAGCAGTCAATGCCTCACGCTGTTACATAATCATACTGTCATCTTATGATTTAAAAATATTTTACATATTTGACTCATATTCCCAGCTAAGCTTCAAGGAGAAACGCAGTCTAGATATTTTTCCAATATGCTATATGATGAAATGCTGCCTTTAGAATAGGATATAAGTACTTAAATGACAAATAAATACTTCTCAGTAAGAAATCAATCCAGAGCAATCATATCCACACTTCTGTTACAGCCAATTCACAAATATAGCAACAATCTGCCTCTGCTCCCTGCGTCATGATGCAGACATATTACTACTGTCTGTTGTCCAGAAGCTCTGTGACCATTTAAAAGCCAACGGAAAGGATGTTCAGATGATATTACTGTAACTACTGCATGTTCAAGGCTAACCTGGCCTATACAGTGAGAACCTACTCAAAAAAAAAAAAACAACATAAAATACATTTTAAAATATCAAGGAACAAATACTTATTATTGTTGGTCTATTTATTACATAAATACAGAGATACTACATCAATATCATTGATTTATTAATCATTGTTCTGATGACTCAACCAAAATAGCCATATATGTAGTGTCCTCCGCTTTTCCAGAATCAAAAGGAACAATTTGCTATTTCAGTGTTGTCCATTTGGAAACACTGTTTAGGAGGAAGGACGTGACCCAGATATTTATGCAACTGTCTCTGGAGCAGAAACCAACTAAACCATACAGTTTTCTTAATAAAATAAACCTACCTTTCAAGGAATTCTTTTAAATGTTAGTTAAACCTTATGAGTTATACGACAGTAATAATCTATATCAACAAATTCATCAGTGCAGTTTAATCAATACGTTGGGAGAATTTCTGTTTTGTGTAAGTTGTTTTTCTCTACTGGACACATTGTGGTACTTGAATCAGAAGCTATTTAGTTTCTAGGCATGGTGGCCCATGTCTGAAATTCCAGCAAGGTCAGAAGTTCAAGGCCATTCTCAATTATATACTGAATTGGAGGCCATGTGAGGATACAGAAGACCCTGTTTCAGAATAAAATAAAGCCAATAAAACAAAACAACAAAAAAACTCAGATGGTGTATTTCTATGCAGAACCCTTGATAATCTCACTCTCACATATACACACAAAAAAGAATAGACGAACCAGAGGTGGTAGAGTACCCCTTTAATCCTAGCACGTGATAGATAGGCAGTTGGATCTCTGTGAATTTGAGGCCAGGCTGGTTTATATAGTAAGCTCCAGGCCAGTCAGTGTTACATAGCGAGATGCTATCTTAAAGAAAGAAGCAAGAAGAAAACGATTTATACTCAAATTTCACAAATTATATTCAAATTATTTCACAAATTATATTCTGTAAATTTGGAACTTTTAATTTTTGCTCCTGGGAACCTTAACAAATGTAGCAGAATTTAGACTTAAGCAAACAGATGAGACAGCCCACCTATCACCGTCATGTTTCGTGCCTTTTTGTTTCCTAATGCTAACAGGGAACTGTTAGTGCTGCAATATTTCCGCTCTCGAAACTGCTACACAGCATGAGGGAGTTTACTCCACTTCTGGATTTATGTATTTAAGATACTTGAGGTTTTTCTTTTTGTTTGTTTGCTTGGTTTTTGAGCCGGTCTCATGTCACTGGCTGGCCTCACTATTGCTGGAGAGCTAAGAGTACAGGTGTGTCCCACCATGCCCATTTTATTATTTTACTTAGCATATCCCCTTTATTAGGGGATACTGTTAGTTTATCTGTTGGTACACTGTGAGGCTGAGTTATTTAGAAAACATTTCTAAACCTCTCTGTTTTTTTAAGAGAGGTCTCACTATACTCAGTGGGTGTCAAGGACCTTGCTTTGTAGACCAGGCTGGCCTCAAACTCACAGAGATCTACCTGCCTCCAGGGATTAAGGTGTATACCGCCAGAGCTTCTGTCTCTTAACTACCTTTGTACCTCAGTTTCTACAAGGTGTCTGACACTGGGAAAATCCTCAAGAAACACTTTTGGGAGGAAGGAGAAGAAGGAGGGAAAGACAAGGGAGTAAAGGAGCAGGAGGGGAGGGGAGGCGGGCAAGCCAGGTCATAAATTTAAATACTCAAACTTTTCAGGCTAGAAATGTAGCAATCACCAAATCGTCATTCAAGTCTAAGTGGGAAAATAAAGCAAGCACTTAACTTACTTTAACAGCCTATAATATGCGAGCCTGAACAGCTCTTGGATACAGACAGAGAGCAACACTCCGAAGATGAGCAGGTAATTCTGTACTGGTCCATCTCTGTTGTCAGTAATGACTCTCACTAGGAACCAGAAAACGGATGAAAGCAGAAGAGACACTAACCAGAAGAAAGCACTGGAACATAGAAGACAAAAGTCGCAAGTTAGCAGAAGCACAGGAAACAAATATCTTGGTTTTTTCTTTTTTAATTATGAAAGAAGCCCTTGAAGTGGTATTCTGAATCAGCATTTACTTATTAATGGTTCACCTTTCTCCTAGTGACAAAAATAGTTCAAGAGAAACTCAATGGTCAGATGCTTTCAACGATTTAGTGACTCTGTCGTGTGCACACTAGGACACTGTCTACAAAGAGGAAGTTAGTCACTATTTTTCTTAAGTGATGCTTTGCCTTATTGGTATGCCACAGAAATACAACCAGTGGCTGTTACAATTTTCACATCCTCAAATTTCACTAGAAAATGCGAATTTAACGGCTTAGATGTCTGCAAAGATAACTATCTTTTCTGAAGGAAAACAAATACCTAAACCTGTTTTTATTATGTGCACCATGGAAAATTCAGAACTTGCAAACCCGTGCTTTGGTCCAGTAGTTTTCCAGACCTGGTTCTTACAACTCTCTGTGGACTTTAAGGACACAGCAAGTTTTACAAGCTGTCGGTTCAACACATTCTATTGGTTTTTAATGACAATAGCGAAGGAGCACTATTTAGTACAGGCAAAAAGATCCTCAGGAAGGCTGGAGTCCCTGGCCTAGCGAGTGAGCTGCCTTGATGCCAAGTCCCAGAAACTGTCTCAGCAGGTGCAAAGAGACCACATTCACCAGCAGAGTTCAATATTTACAGAGTTCTCAGAGGGACATGCCTGGTCAGGTGTTGCAGCGTTTTCTGAGGCTTCCACTTTTGGCTGCACCCCAACCATTAATTACCCAGGGGCCTACAAGAAAAATCTGAGCCCAAACACCTCACAGGCATTCTGAGTCCAAGAATGGGGGCTGAGAGGGTGGACAACTGATCCCCAGGTGACTTTAATGACAGAGAGTGAGAACAACGACTCTTCGATGCCCCTGAGCACTGGGTGAAATGAGAGATTCCTACGGAAAGACAAAGGCTCCATACACGAATGTATCTACGTGATCCCATTTTAGTCCACAGAAGCCAAGATCCGCAGGGCCCCCCGCTCCTCTCAGCCCTGGACCGTCCCACAAGCTAGAGACGCTGGGAGATGGGGATCGCGGGGTCGTGGGAACCCAGGAGAGGGAGGAAACCCGCGGCGTCAGGGACTCCGCTCAACCTCACCCGGCGATGAGGAAGATGACGCGCAGAGGGTCGGTGGCGATGGTGAAGAGGTAGAGAGCGAACGCGGGCCCGAAGGCGATGAAGGCGCAACCGAAGAACACGGGCAGGGTCATGGCACCCGCAGAAGCCAGTCCGGGGGGACCGGAGCGGATCCAGATGCTCCCGACTCAGTCCGAGGAGGGGGCGGAGCAGAGCCCGGGAGGCGGGGCCTCGAGGTGCGCGGAGGTCCTTCCGAGTGGAGGGCGGGGCGTACGAGAGGCGGGACCTCGGGGGGCGCGTTCTGGCCAATCAGAGCCTGGGGGCGGTGCAGGACACAGCCTGGGTGTGGTGTACTGCCAGTCAGAGCCGAGGGCGGGGCGGAGCTCCTGAGGAAGGGCCGAGAGATGCTCCGAGGCTTGTCTGTGCAGAGGGCCGGGTGGAGTCCAGGAAGCGGGTCCTCGAGCTGCTCCTCAGCAAAGCAGCACCGGACGGGGCGAAGCTCGAAAATTAGAGCTTGTAGTGCTCAACCGTCCATCGTAGAGGGGTATCCAGGCGGAGCTCGGAGATGATCCAGGCGCTGCGAGAGCGAATGGCGGTGCAGGGTCCGGGAAGCCGTTTCTTGGGGGCTCAGAGTGCTGTGCTGGGGCTTGGTACCCTGTCAGAGAGGCGGTTCCTCGAGGGGCTCCACGTGCTGTCAGAACCCGGGGCCGAGGCCTCTAGGGGCTCTGCGTGCGTTCAGTGTAGGAGACAGGACCTCAAGGGGCTTCACAAGTGTTAGCCTGGAAGGGTTCCGTGTGAGAGCAGGCTGGGCAGCATCACGGCCTCCTGGGACTTCACGTGCTGTCAGACTGGGGGGCGGAGGTTTGAGGAGCTGAGCACTCGGGGTGCTGAGAATGGGAAGGGTTCCTTCAAGGTTTCTTCTCTGCTGAACGGGCGGCCGCCTAGACCTCCCGAGAGGCAGTGAGCTACACCGAGCCTCAGACTTGCCAGCGCTGCCGATCCTTATTCCAAAGCGTGGCTCACTGAAGACTTAAAGATGTGCCCTCTTGCCCCTGGGTACACATTGTCACTGGTGCTGGCCAACTGTGAGGTAGTCTAAGGGGGAGCACCAGCCCACTTTTGTGCTGACAGTCAACTGAAGTAAACAGCAGGGCAGGGGCACGGTTCCTTTTAAAGTAAATATTTTTCCTATGTGCATAGTTGCAGGAGGGTGGTGTTCCCATCCTATGTAAAAATCCAGACTGGGTTGGTATGACCCAGGTGATGGAATCATTCCCTATGGAAAAGGAATAATGAAATACGGATGAATTGTTCTGACAAGCTGATTTCCTTGCCACTAACCCCTTATTTTCAAAAACTTACGTTTTTTTTTTTAAGGTATTCTCTAACCATATCTGAATTTAAATTTCAGAACAAACAGGCACGGCTATGTTAAAGATTCTACAAGGTTGATATTGACTAATTAAAACTTCATGTTTGTGGAGAGTTGAAATGTTGTAGATACAGAGCCAAATTATCTTGGGCTATCTAGCCTCTTTAATGGCTATTCATTGCCACCTCTGCATCTGCTCTAATGCCCTTGTGACTATCACATGACAGGGTTTTTTTTTTCTTCATATTAACTACTAGCCTCCACCAACCCAAAAGCTAAGAATGTCATCGGATTGCAGCATCTGAGACCTGGAGCAGAGATTTCCCAGCTCTGCTCTGATTCACTTACCTGATATTTCCACGAATGCATCTGAAAGGGGCCTTGACTTATTACTTTCTTTTGTTTTGTAACTATAAACATTTCATGTACCCATTTCCATGTTGGGACACAGTATTTGGGGCAGCCCCAAATACTGCGCTCCCAGGCCAAGATCACTCAAATTTGGCTCCTGAAATAAACAATTTTGAAATGAGAGCTGTGATTTTCTTGGACATCCTTATAGCAACAGTAACATTGCTTTGCTATACACTCTGTCTTCCTGTTTAAATGTAAACTTCCAGAGGGAAAAGACTTTGTTATTTCCAAGTACCTAGAAGAAACTAAACTAGGGATTAGAATGTCAGGAGCCGTAATGGGACAAGCTAATAACTAGCAGGTGATCATCCTGAAATAGCTTGCCTTGGATTATTATATAATCTGTGACACGTGCATCTTTATTCAGCAAGGCTGTAAGGGATTCATTTTAGGAAAGATTCCTGCTATTACTATGCTTTTCCTATTATTATTATTAAACATATATAACAATCGCTAAGCAACAGCACACCCCTTTGGAGCAGATCTCTGCAGATCCATGAAGATGTACTGTCTTGTAGTGATGCTATCTAGACAAATAGATGACTTCTTAAGTCTTAATGATGATCCTATAAGAATTCCTAAAATTATATCAATGATTATTAAGCTCTTTATAACAGGACTGCTATTGGGTCCTTTTCTGATAGTCAAAACTTCAATGAGAACTCTGCCAGTCTCTTAAGTGTCACCAGTTAGTTGCTCTTAGATAGTAACCAGACTTTCTTCTACTCAGAGAATATTCCAAGAGATTGTAAAACAATTAACCAAAGGTCATAAAAGAGGAACTAATGATTTGCTATAGATGCTAGGACAGAGGATAAAACATTGCCTGGGTTTATTTATACAAAACCTCACTAATAACTTAGTTATAGTTTTAAACCTTCAGTGAGCCTGTGGAGCTAGACAGGTGATAGATGTTTAGCCAGATAATTACTCCTAATGGATATGCATGTAAACATTCTCTGTTATAAACTTCTATTTCAATTTATCATTTGATTTTCGGTGTGAACTTGTGATGAACTTTGTAGCATGTGATCATGTATTCTGAAAGATGTGTAAGTACTGAAGACAAAGAAAAAGAGAGGTTTGTTCCGTCCTTTCCTTTTCCCCCACCTAGAAGAATTTTTTCCCTTACTTAGAATTTTTTCCTTTCCCCCACTTAGGATCTTTCTGCTTTTCCCCTTAGATAGCTTTCATAGGAAACTTTTTACACTTAGTAATAAATTCTATAATCACTTCTCTAAGTGTCTTTTCTTCCTGCGACTTCAGACTAGCAGGCATAAGTTAGAGCCCAGTAGTTTCTGCTGAGATAGTACAAAGGCTATTTACTTAATCCTTTGCTGTTTTTACGATGTGATAAGTGCCAGAAACTGCAGTTTCTGGCCTCAGAGGATCACAGAAGGCAGGTCAGCTACAGTAGCATAGTGACTTAGATAAGTAAACTTTTATTATACAGCAACCGTAAATATCTCGTAAGACAAAGTCTTACCCTCCACTGATGCTCTTCCCCCTCCGCTGCCTCAAGAAGAACCGACAAGAAAGAAGATCATCTCCCCAAGCCGCCTGCAAGAGAATCATTTTGAAGATGAAGCATAGAAGCATCTAAAATCTATTAATTTCATAATTTCTGAGAGGCTTAAGAATAAAAATTATAAAGTTCTCTGGCCATTTATATTTAATATACCTCTTTATTCATGTTAAGTGAGGTTACCTCATGAGTTATCTTGAGGACCAAGCCTAACACACCTATACATTCTTGAATATCCATTGCTATAATCTGCATCTGACCTGTCTCCTTCAGTCAAATGTGTTTGAACACTGGTCCCAATTGGTGGCACTGTTCAGAAAGGTTGTTGAATCTTCAGGAGGTAGAAGATTGATGGAAGAAGTGGTTCATTAAGGATGGGCTTGAGGTTTTGTAACTCGGTCTGATTTCCTACTCATCATTTGGTTCATGATTGAAGATGCCATGTGACCAGCTGCTTCTCCTTGTCGTGCTATGCCTTTCCCACCCTCATGAAGTGTAAGCCCCCCAACTGTAAGCCAAAATAAACCCTTCGTCCCTGAAACTACTTCATGTCGGGTATCTTGTCAACAGCAATGAGAAAAATAACTAATGCATCATCCATCACAAATAGTTTTTGGAAAGCCTCAGTAAAAAGACAGACTAGTAGAAAAAGCTGGGAACTAGTTTAAGGCATTTTGTTTATCATGTCTGAAAATAAGAAATAACTGTTTCTTATGGAAGCTGTAATCTTCGCCACCTTAAACAGTCACATGTACAACCCATTTATTCTACTGAATCTCATTACATAGCTCTGACTGGCTTGGAACTCACTATGCAGACCAGGCTGGCTTTGAACTTATGAAGGACTCTTCCTCCTCAGCACTGGGATGAAAGGTCTGTACCACCATAGTCGGCCTTTGTTTTTTTGTTTTTTTGTTTTTTAATTATTTTTTTTATTTGTATTTTAATTGTTTTTAATTATGTGTATGACTCTGTGGGTATGTGCACATGAGCGCAGGTGCCCACAAGGCAAAAGGCATCTGATTTCATGGGACTGAAATTACAGACAGTTGTGAGCCACCTGATGTTGGTTCTAGGAACCAAACATAGGTCTTCTGGACGAACAGCAAGTACTCTTAAGAGCTCCAGCTGGGGATACTTCATTTTAAAACTGTCTCAATCTGTCAAAACCAATATGCAGACAGTAGCGTAGAGTGACTTGCCATTAGATAAGAATGTTTTGTGTTGACCTGGAACTAAAATTATCAATGCAATTCAGCTGCTTCAGCTTCAAGAAGAAATATTTCCACAGAAGTATAGTGTACCTATGCCTTTAATAGATTTTCTGCATATTTTACTAAACTCTTTTTCTTTAAGACAAAGTCTCACTCTATATTCCAGGTTGGCTTTGAACTTACTATGTAACCCAGCCCTCCTGCTTGAATGTGTCTAGAGCAAGGATTATAAGCATGAGCCAACCATAGCCTGCAATAAAACTTCCATTTGTCTTCCTTTTGACAAATTCATGTGTTCAGATTGAAAGCGAATTCAGCATGTTCAAGCTTTACTTTGACTCCTAGGCAGACAAAGCTAGATTTAATATTTAGTTATAACAACTGGTTGTGTGTGTATGTTGTAATTTCTTCCTTGGCTTCAAAATAAGATACTCCCCCTCATGTATTAATGATTTCATTATCACTATTTTAGTCAGTACCTATGCATTTTTATTAAAACAATTTCAAACATTTTAGAAGCATGGTAAAGTCTGGTATGGTGATACACTGTAGCCATCCAGCAGCCATGGGAGAACTGGGTTTACTGTAAAGGGGGCTGGAAATGAAAAAAAGGTAGGGGGTAAGAGAAGAATGAAGCCAAGACAAAGTTCTGATCAAGGCTCCAAGTTTAATAATAAGCACAGTGCATATAAAGGGAAAACCACAAAACCCATCCCCTGCTTCAGGCTGGAGTATGTTGTAGAGCAAGGTCAGCAAGGCAGTCAAAACAGCTAAGTTCCCCCTGGGAACCTGAAACTGCAGTCAAGGTAGATGTCTCTGTCCAGGTTGATAAGACCTGTCATGGCAAAAGTTCAAGGTCTGCTTAGCCTGCTCAAGGCTACGAAGGCCACAATTTCCTCCATTTTTGTTTTTTAAAGATGAGGAGTACCAGTTGCTGGACGGGGGCACAAAATTTACTTGTTTTCCATAATCCCGTCTAGGGTATAGAGTAGCTAGGCGACCATGTCTGTCTTAGGTCTGTGTCTATAGTGCTCCTTCTTACCTGTCATAAAAACATAGGTAGCACTGATGTATGTCTCTGTCATAGGTCAACAGAAACTCAAGAACACTCTTAACCGTCTCTGATTAACTGGTCCTCTATAGCACTCTTTTCCAATCAGACCAAAGCCACAAAGGACATATCAAAGCTGCATATATACACTTAATGCATTTCTTCATAGCAATGAATAACTGGCATTGTGAATAGCTGAGCTTGCTGAAAGCGATCTTGTATGAAGGCAACCAATCTGTTTAAAATACACAGTCCAAAAGTTAAAAGCAACAAAATTATAATTAATGGTCCAAGCAATGTAAAATTTAAAGTTGTAAGCCATGGAGAAGTAGAGAACCAGGATTTAAACTATCTCTGATTCTGTTCTCTTTCTCTTTTCCTTTTGGCCAGTCCTTCTCGAACTTTAGCCATAGAATCCTTTACTACTCCCAACTGATCAATGTAAAAACAACAGTCTTTGTGGAGGGCTGCACATAGTCTTCCCTGTTGAAGGAATAGAAGATCAAGTCCTCTTCTGTTTTGAAGGACTACCTCAGAAAAGGAGGTCAGAGACTCTTGCAAATAAGAAATAGAAGTCTCTATTCTTTCTATATCTGTATCTATTGCTGTTCTAAGAAGCTCATAATTTTTTCCTTGCAAAACTAAGACAGAAACACCTGTAGCTGCTCTTCCCACACTGAGGCCCATCAGTACTGAAATAGTTAATGTCATAGCAAGTTCTCTCTTGGAGCAAGAGAAGTCTCCAACCCAATGATCCAAGCACTCATCATAAGAATGATAAATGAGCCTAGGAATAAATTGAACCAGCACACAAAAATTTTTGGAGCTATCAAACACTTGTATGAATGCAGGGGGTAAGACCTGTGGAACAAACCCACCATCCTTCCTTTGGAGGAATAAGATAAGAAAAAGAGGTGGAAACGGTAAGCGTATGACTACATAAGTTCTGTCTTTTTCCTTTATAAATTTTCCCTGTGCAAGTACCTAGTCCAAAAACTTCATGTAGAGAAGGACCTATGCCAGATTTCTGACTCCATCGGCAATCAGAAGAGCTATTAGAGTAAGAAACATTGTTAGATAATAAAGCAATACCTTCATAATAAGGAGGAGCTATATCATAGCAAAGTCAACAAGAGTGAGTAATATTAGGATAAGTATCATTAAGCACATGAAACATCCCCACCATTAATTCTGTAAGGGGAACAGCAAATGTAGAAAAGGTAGTAGTGGCAACTGTAGAACTATGAGGGATACCAGACACTGGAGAAGAAAATAAAGAAGCAATGATAGTCCTATTCCTATCGGCGCTATTCTTCTTTTTGCCTTTATTATTTTTCTTTTTAGGTTTATTTATGATCTTATTAGGTCCTACTGAAAAAAATATAGGCTCAATTTTAAGCTTAATGGTAAAGAGTAATCCATCATCATCATAACCAGTTTTATATAGTCTAAGTCCCCAAATCTTTCCTTTAATCCAGTCTTCTCTAGGCTTTTTGCCAGACTCAGTGAATTTCACTACAATGGGATTACATAAAAAGTTAACACAGGATCCTACTCCTGTCCAGGATCTAGACAGCACAACTTTGGCACAACTAAAGCCATGACAAAAATAATGCTCATTGCCTTTACAACTAGAACTAGACAGACCAGGACCTGTTGAATTCCTAGCTACTGTAATTAAATCCCCTTGGGGCTTCCAATAAACATTTCCTGTGGACTCACATTCCCAGGCAGCACAGAAAAAAATCTTCTGCACCTCCACAATTATGAGCCTGGGATCTAGTCCTGTCATCCCAGGGGCACACATAAAAAGAATAAGTACATAGGTTATCTCTAAGCTCTGGATGTCCACATCCCAAATTTCCAATTAAACCATCCATTATGCTCAAGTAAACCTCCATGGGGTAATTGATTAGGTATATCCCAAGTGTCTAGGCCTGCTGTGAGCTGACAGAACTCAAAAACAAGATCAGGCCACCAGGTGCAAGGAGGGTTGTCTCAGGGAGCTAACTGAGTGCACTTGATTTCCAGTGAGCATAGAGACAACACTCTAAGTTAATTTAACTGGCTGATGAAGATTCTGAACTGTCTGCATCATTAGTATAATCATCATTAGAAGGTTCAGGATCTGTGGCCACTTGACGAACCAATCTTTCAGGCAGCCATCGAGCTCCTTTTTCTTTCTGTGAAAAAATACAAACAGAACCTTGTCCCCATATTAAAACAGGGTCGAGAACATTCCATGTATTAGTTAGGGGGTCTCTTCATTTAACCCTGGCATATGAGCTGGAAGTAACTGGATTCCAGTGGTGATCTGCTGCAGAATGACCCTTAGCATCAATTTGCAAAAAATTTAAAACAAATAAGACAAAAGCAAGATGTGACCTTGGAGAGTATAACTCCCCCTTTTTTTGTTTTTAAAAGCCAATTTTTCAGAGTGCGATGTGCACATTCCTTGTCCCATGGGATTATAAGGAATTTTAGTTTTATGTTTAATACTAAATTTCTTACAAAATTGTATAAAGTTGTTTCCAGTATAAGCTGGTCCATTATCCATCTTGATGACTTTAGGCAATCCCATAGCATTGAAAGCTTATAAGCAATGATCAAATTTATTTCTAGAAGCTTCTCCCACATGTAGAGAGGCAAAAAGGAATCCTGAACAAGTGTCAATACAGACATATGTATTTTTTTAATTTTCTAAATTCTGTATAATGTGTTACATCCATTTGCCAAATATGATTGGGCATAAGGTTTCGATGATTAACCCCTAAATAAGGAACTGGAGATAATGTAAGACAGTCAGGACACTGTTTTACAATCATTTTAGCTTGTTCCTTAGTAATCTTATGTTAGAACCTTAAGGTATGACTAGAGAGATGAAATTTATCATGATAACGTTTAGCCAAAACAGGATCTGAAACTAAAACTTCTCCTATGAAAGCTCTGATGATATGATCATTGCCTGCAGCTAAAGGTCCAGGAAGATCAGAATGAGCTCTTATATGACCAATATAAAAGGGATTTTTGGGGGGTAAGAATAATGGTTTGTAATTGTGAAAGCAAAGATCCAGCTGATGTATTAAAGTGAAATGTACCACAAGTTTCCAGCAAAGGAACAGACTGAGCCACATATAGACTATCAATATAAAGATTAAAAGCATCATTTACAGACTGGAAACATTCAGTACTGCTGTTGGCTCTGCTAGCTGAGAAGAGAGGCCAGGAGTCTCTATAACTACTTCCTGATTATTTATAAGATATCCTGCTTGTCCTTTAGAGGAACCATCAGTAAAAAAAGAGCATCGTGTAGAGGCTGTAAAGATGTCATACTAGGAAATAAAACCTTATGTACATTAAAAACTTCTAGCAAGGCTGGGTGGTGGTGGCGCACGCCTTTAATCCCAGCACTTGGGAGGCAGAGGCAGGCGGGTTTCTCAGTTCGAGGCCAGCCTGGTCTACAGAGTGAGTTCCAGGACAGCCAGGGCCATACAGAGAAACCCTGTCTCAAAAAACAAAACAAAACAAAACAAAACAACAACAACAAAAAAAACCAACCAACTTCTATCAACTTATCTTGAGGATAATGATTATCTGTAATGCTTTTAAATCCTATTTGAGCAAGCAGCCAATCAGTACTATGATGCTTTAACCAATTATTTTGATCTACATTAAACAGCTGAATAACGATGCCTGGTTCTTTGCCAAAATAAATCAGTGCCCGTTTTCTTCCAAGTACCATCATATGAGCTACCGCCTCATGATATGGCAATATATTACGTTTAGGAGATATCCTTGAATGTATTCACATAAGAGGAGCTTTTTGCCATAATAATCCTGTAGGTGTATGAGTTGTATTAAAAATCAACAAATGTAAATGCAAAGAATAATCTATATAAGTAACAAGTTGTTTCTCAGTAGCTCTCTCTACTTGTCGTAAGGCTAATGATCTTTCTGAAGTTAAAGCTCAGGGGGAAGTAGGATCAGCACTCTCTTTAAGAATATCAAATAAGAACTTCCGGCCTGGGGCCGCACAGAGCAGATCTCAGGCAGCAGCTCTATACTCAACTTCCCAAAACCCAGAGGAAGAGGGCCTCCCAGGAGCTTTAACTCGGGCAGCATCTCAGGTAAAAATGAATCACCCGAGATGTCTGCTGTTAGAAGTTCTAATCCAGACGCTGGCCTCAGAACTTATACTACTCAGACCTTCGAAGGGCCATTGACAAGAACATCAAACAGCTAGAGATTGACATCACTAATCTGAAGAAATCCCTCGTTTTGCTGTCTGAAGAGACCTCCAAAAATCGCAAGTCCTTATTGGACTTGATTTACTCTATTATAATAGAAAAGGCTGTGTACAGCTCTTGACTGTGTACAGCCCTTAAAGAAGAATAATGCCTTTACATAGACAAGACAGGGATGGTTAAAGAGAGCATGAAAAAGGTCAGAGAAGGCCCTGAGAAAAGACAGAGAGAGAAAGAGAAAGATGAGTGCTGGCACAAGAATTGGTTTTCAACCTCTCCAGGGTTGTCAACCCTATCTCCTCCCATCTTGGGACCATTATTTGGGTTATTTTTGCTTATTTCTTCTGGTCCCTGGGCCTCAAATAGGCTGACTAACTCTGTGAAACAACAGATAAATAATTTGGTAGCAAAACCTACTCAGATACATTATCATAAGTTAGCTATGGAGGACCACGAGTCTCAAGATGAGGTTGTTACTCTATATAGGGTGTTCCCAAAACCCATCTCCACCCAACCTAAAAGGGGGGACTTCCGCCCCTAGACCAAGCAGAGAGGGGCCACCCAGAACCCCTTCTGACAGGGGCCTGAATTGTTGCTTAGGCTGCGAGGCTAAGCACTGCAAGGGAATATCAATAAAAGTTAAAAATATCTCTCTGGGTTCCCTGAAGGACAAGCCTGATTGCATAGGGGTTGATGTCAAAAGTATCCCCTCTCCAGGAAAAAAGACATTGGGATGGGTATGGCCCTCATGCCTCACTGGACAACAACAGGGGGACCAGAGCCATTACAAGGTCCCCTTCAATTCCTGGAGGTCAAGCCTCTATCCCCACCTTTGCAAGATTAGATTTGCCACAGCCCTTCTATACTTAGAGAAGGGAGATGTCAGGGGCATCCCTGCTTACACACTGAAGGCCTAAAATCAGCCATAGGCCTAAAATCAGCAATAGACCTGTCATACATGTATACTAACACCAAGTCTTGGATCTCTGTGGATAAACACTGAAACAGGTGGCTATAAGCTATTGTAAACAGGCAGTTTTTGTGACAGTTTACCAGCCTGAGTAGTCATAGACCTTGTAAATAGGTAGCCTTGGCAGATAATACCAACTTAGATAAGGACAAGTGAATCATAGACAGTCATAGTGACGTGTCCCCTGAACCCTCACCCAGCCGAAACCCTGTTCTGAAAGACATCTGTATTCCCCCTGAACACCCACGCTCCAGTGTCATCCCCTTCCCCACGTCCTGCCTTTTTGTGTTTATAACCCCTGTGTGAATGAGTATAAATTACAATTTGAAAAAAAATAAATTTATATATATATATTAAAAAAAAGAATATCAAATAAGGGTTTCAATTCTACTGCAGTAAGCTTTAAACAAGGATGAAGTCAATTAATATCACCTAACAACTTTTGAAAATCATTTAAAGTTTTTAAATTGTCTCTATGAATAATTATCTTCTGTGGATAGACAGCTTAATCTGTAAGTCTAAAGTCTAAGTAATTAAAGAATCTTGAGTTTGTACCTTTTCTGGAGCTATTTGTAGTCCTTTATCAGCTAATTCCTGTTGTAAATCTCTATTACATAAAAGCAAATCCAGAGGGTCTTTTCTTGTTAACTAGATATCATCCAAGTAATGTAAAATATATATTATTGGCCATTGCTGTCTTATAGGCTGAATGGTTTGTGCCACAAATTTTTGACACAATGTAGTGCTATTAGCCATGCCCTGAGGAAGAACTATCCATTGATACCTTTTCATTGGCTCTTTAAAATTAATAGAAAGAACACTGAAAGCAAATCTTTCACAATTCTGAGGATGCAAAGGAATACTAAAGAAACAATCTTTCAAATTCACTATTATTGCCCTGCTGATCAATTGTCTCCATCACAGGAAAAGCCAACACTTCAGATGTATCCTGCCCCTCCCTGTGAGCCTGATTCACAGCTCTCTCTAGTAGAGATTGGAATATCTTAGAATTATTGCCCTTTTCTGCACTGGAGGCAGTCTTTAATTCTTTTAGCTCATTAGTCAATTTTTTTTTTTTTTTTGGCTTTTCGAGACGGGGTTTCTCTGTATAGCCCTGGCTGTCCTGGAACTCACTCTGTAGACCAGGCTGGCCTCAAACTCAGAAATCCACCTGCCTCTGCCTCCCAAGTGCTGGGATTAAAGGTGTGCGCCACCACTGCCCGGCCTCATTAGTCAATTTCTGCAGCTTAACTTCTAACTCTAATTTATAGACTTGCATGTCCATCTGGGCCGCATCACCTACAGCCATAGACGGAGCAGAAGGTACAGAAGGCGGCCAATCCTCAGTATGATATTTGACAGCCTCTTCCTCTAAATCATCTTCCTCCTTTGGATCTAATTCATCATCAATGTCTTCAATTTCTGTCTCCCTAGGTCTATAAGGCATGCTAGATCTGCATGGCCCTGACTTAGTGAGAGAGACTTTTTCTGAAGAAGCTTTCTCTGACAAGTGTTCTTCCTGAAATTCTTCAAGCTGTTCCTGGGCAGTAGCTAACACCTGACAGGTCTCTTTATCAATAGCTTTATTATCAATAGCATCTTTTATAAGTGTGCAGAGACAGAAAGTAGTAAGATCTGCCTGAATGGTTTGCAGAACTTCTCCATCATTTTCCCAGGTTTCCTTATCCAAAGTTCCTTCCTCTGGAAACCATGGACAATATAAATCTATTTGAGCTAAAAAATTTTCTAATGCCTGTTTTGAAAACCCTGCTCCTCTTGCCTGAAGCAGTTCTTTCAGGCTGCAGACAAAGGCCTGTTTTAAATTCCCCTGCCCCATTGCACTGTTACCCCTAGGTGAAATCAGTGTCGGGCCAACATCCCTTCAGCCTAGCTAGTATCCTTTTTCATTTTTCACTATAACAACAGCCTCCAAAAGATAAGCTTTATAACTACAAATGCTAGCAGTAATGCTGTCTTTGCTTACTGTGCAGGATACTGCTACTTTTTCTGTTTTCTGTGGAGCTCCACCCAAGACAGTGCTTCTCAGCGGGTCTCCCATTTTCAGGTCCCACATTGGGCGCCACATGTAGCCATCCAGCAGCCATGGGAGAACAGGGTTTACCTGAAAGGGGGGCTGGAAATGAAAAAAGATAGGAAGGTGAGAGAAGAATGAAGCCATAATAAGCACAGTGTATATAAAGGGGAAAACCACAAAACTCATCCCCTGCTTCAAGCTGGAGTATGTTGTAGAGCAGGGTCAGCACAGGCAGCCCAAACAGCTAAGTTCCCCCTGGGAACCTGAAACTGCACCCAAGGCAGATGTCTCTGTCCAAGATGATAAGACCTGTCGTGGCAAAAGTTCAAGGTCTGCTTAGCCTGCTCAAGGCTGGGAAGGCCACTGTACACACCTGGAATCACAATATTTGGGAGCTAGAGACAGTGAGACTGTCTGATGACAGAGAGGGGGAGAGAAATGAGAGCAGAACTTTAAAGTAATTGTAATTATCTTTTATTTAGCTTGTGCTCACACATGCACATACTTGCATGTGTAACATACATGTAGAAGTCAGAGGACAACTCTCCAGGGTCAGTTCTCTCCCTCCTCCATCTTGGGCCCAGACTCAAATTTAGATTGCCAGGCTTGGCAGCAATTACCTTTATCTGCTCAGCCAGCTCACTGGCCCAAGAACAAAAGTTTTAGATTACAATTATTGCCTCACTCTCTTCAGTGCCACACTCATGACTTCTCTTCAAAAGGTCACTAAGATTTTAAAATTTCTTAAAGACCTACTATGTGTCTTACTGAAAACCGAGGGTTCAAAATTAAAGATTCTGATTATTTCTGTAGGAGCTACAAGATTAAAAGTTGACTAATGGGGGAGCTAGACAGGCAATGGTGCTATTTATTACCATGAAGAAAACGGGAGAGAGTTTTCCCTCCTGGGTCTGTGGTTGCTGGGAGAGATGCTGAGGAGGAGGAGGATGGAGCTGAGGATTAGAAAAGGTGTCAATGTACAAGTAGATTGAAGGGCAGAAATCTAAGAGGACGCAAGAGGCTGGGGGTAGAGATATATTTCACAGGTCATGGGCCTGCTACTGCTACACCAAATTCCCACAGATGTTCTGGTCAGAAAAGTACAAGCAGATACTCTGAGAAGTCCTAAATATGCAAAGGTCTTGGAAGATAAGCCTGGGGTGTTGGGGGAGCCTGGTTCCTACAGACAGCTGTGTGATGGAGATCCTCTTCCAAGTCCTAGAGGCAGCTTATATTCCTTGGTTCACAATCTGGCATCACATCATCTCTTCTTGCTTTGCTTCCATGGTCATATAATTTTCTTCTAAGTCCCCATGTTCCTCTCATAGGAAGGCCCCTTGGGACTCTATTGGACCCATCTGAATCACCCAGGGTTAGTGGCTCATTTGATGAATCTCACCTTGACTACATCTGCAAAGTCCCTCTTGACAAATAAAGTAACTCAGGTTCCAGGGATTAGGACTTTGACCTGGTGAATTGCACCATTTATTGCAGAAGTCATTTAAAGAACTGTAAAAGAAGATGGAATTATTCAGGAAGAGCAGGAATCAGGATGCTGTCACTGAAATTAAGAGAAAAAAACCCATGTCTTTGATGGATGAAACAGGAAAAATTAGGAAGGACAGGGACTAAAAATTGTCACTAGTTTGTCAACTAAGCTGTTGCAAGCACAGCATCAATGAAGTGGGGGGGGTCTAGAATAGTTAAGGAAGAAATGGAAAATAAACAAATGAAGGTGATAACTACAGGGTTGGCAAGATGGTTCAGTGAGGAAGGGCACTTGCCACTAAGCCTGGTGACCTGAGTTAGATCCTGAAACCCACATGACAGAAGGATAGAACTAATTCCCATAAGTTATCTTTTGATTTCCACACACATATACATACAAATAAATACATGTATAAAAATGAAACAACTTGGCTGGGCAGTGGTGGTACATGCTTTTAAATCTAAGCACTTGAGAGGTAGAGGTATGTGGATTTCTGTGAGTTCAAAGTCAGACTGGTCTACAGAGAGTGAGTTCCAGGATGCCAGGGCTACACAAGAAACCCTGTCTCTGGGAAAAGAAGGAAGGAAGGAAGGGAAGAAGGAAGGAAGGAAGGAAGAAGGGAAGAAGGGAAGAAGGGAAGAAAAGAAGGCAGGCAGGCAGACTTTTAAAAGTATAGGCAAGTCTCTTGTGTGTTGTACTTCCTTCTGAGACAGGTTTTGTAAGAAAGAACTAAACTGAAGCCATTTTGGATAAAATTTCCACTTTGAATAGTAGTCAAATAAAATTTAAGTTCCCAAGACCTCACTGGGTAACTGACATCCTGGTTAGCAAATTGAGACATGAATGCTAGGCAAGTTGCCCCACCACAACTGAATAACCCAACCAGTGGGAACAGCATTAAGTGTACCACAAAGACATGTTCCTAAGGAAGTCTCTTATCCCTAAATCCTGATTGGTGGGATAATTTGGCACAGATGTTTGTGGTTTT
>NW_021604856.1:762541-814010 GCF_004785775.1 Grammomys surdaster
TCGTCCCTGACTGGTCAGGTTTTGTTGTTCAATTCAAATAAAAATCTTGCTTTGCCTGCTTGGGTTGTTTTGGAGTTTTGGACCCTAACAACCTTACTTACAGAACTGCCTGGCCTCAAACTTGAGATCCATTTAATCTACATGTTGGGATTATACAGATATCTACCACCACACTGACTCCTGGAAAAGTCTTTTTAAAAGCTTAATTCCAGTAGGAAGAGTCCTGTGAAAGCCATGGGACAATGGCAGGAGGGCCACCATGCTTAGATGTGGAGGGGAAAGGGATGGACAGGATGGGTTTGACGACATGAGCTCTGAATTCTCTGAAAGCAAGATAGGGTACTAAGATGAATTTGGAGGCAAGGCAAGAACCAGGGTAGGAAAATGCCTCTGTCACTAGAGGACAGAATGAGGATGAGTAAATCAGAGACGGGCAGCTAAATGCTTTAGAACTGCTGCTATTTTCCCCTGGGAGACCTTAAGGAAATAGGTTGGTTAAAGTGTGAAATAATTTTGAGAAGACTGGGAAAGATGGACACCTGAGAGAGGAACAGGTACAGCAAACAGTGGGATAGCAACAAGCCTGCTGTCATCAAAGCGTTATTTACCAGTGAGAACACAACAGGAGAAACCAACTTTGCAAGGACTGAGGAAGGCAGGATGAGCTGGGGACTCAACGACAGGAAAACTGCGGTGTAGTCTGACTATGAACAAGCAGAGGGTCTTGCCATTTTGTCTTTAAACACATCAGGCTGAGGTGTGAAGTTTGCTAAAATTTCACAAACCTACCATGGTTCAAATCACACACTTAGAAAATCTGAAAAAACATGTTTTAAATGTGTGATTCCAACAAAGGAAACCATCAATGGGGGAGACGAAGGCTCTTTGGCAGCCATAGTTATGGAAGACAGTATCTATACTATGCAAAGATAAAATTTAGAACACAAAATGTTAAATAGGAACTCAGAACGACCCAGTCAATAAATGGGCCAAAGACATTAAGTCTTCTCAAAACATGAGATACAAACACCCCATGAACATCTGAACAGATAACTATTCAGTCTCACTAGTTATCAAGGAGAGGCAAAGGAGACCTGCACTGAGACTTTCAGGGATCACCTCTATAACTCCTTGCCAGAAAAGTTCCTCAGACAGTGTAGAGGACCCAAAGTGCGGCAAGGAGGTTGTGGTGCCTGTCTTTGGTTGTCAGCTTGACTACATCCGGAACGAATTGCAATCCAGAAATGGAAGGCATACCTGTGAGAGACTTTTTTTTTTTTTTTTTTTTTTTTTTTACCTTTGTAAATCCACTTCTAGTCTGACCCTTTGAGGTGAGAAAACACATATGTTTGATTCAGATCTTGAGTTGGAAAGACCTAATTTTAATGTGGGCCATATTTTCTGCTGGAAGCCTATCTAAGGACATGGAAGGAAACCTTTGCTCTTTGCTCACTTGCCTTTGCCTTTCTGGCATACTCCACACCTTCGCTGGTGTTGGAGCCTGCTTCTTTAGGATTCCAGCATATACTGAAGACCAGCTGAGACATCTAGCCTTGTGGAACTGAGCAACTACTGGATTCTTAGACTTTCCTTCACAGTCAGCCATTGTCAGATTAGCCTATTTCAATAAATCCCATATACATTTGTATATATTGTATATACATATGAATGTATATGTTTATCTCATATATATGGATAGATAGATAAGATAGATAGCTAGATAAGATAGCTAGATAGCTAGATAGATAGATAGAGAGAGATAGATAGATATTCTATGAACTATTTACTCTAGAAAACCCTAATACAGAGGTGTACATCACTGAGTGGGTGACTTCACTAGACAAGGACCTCTGAGGTGAGAAATTGAAAACATACTGACTCTGAGGGCCATGTCACTCACGCAGGCAAGCCCTACTGCAACTATCCCTATTACTCAGGTTATATTCAGGCCCAAATCGAGCCTGGTAGAGCTGAAAGCCACACTTGCAAGCGGTCCCAGGTTGTGGAAACCCTATTCCCAATCATATGTTAATGTTAGGCTCCTAGACACTGAGGGGCTCTCAGTAGTCTGTCTTGCCCTTAATAACCGTGAATCTTTGGGAGGAAAAATAAACTATGTTGAGATATTATCTCACCCTAGTCTGAATGGCAGACTTAGATATAAAAAAACAAAATCAAGGGTTCACACTTTTTTAATTCCGGCACTTGTGTCTTAGAAGGTAAGGGGATCTCTCTAAGTCTGAAGTACTGTGCAAGGCTAGCCAGGAGTACACAGTGAGACCATCTTTTTTAAAAAAAGGAAGAAAAGAAACAAGTACATATGCTGGCAGGAGACTCTCAGACACTGTTGTTGGTGGGGATGCCAAGTATGGAAGTTAGTGTGGAGACTCCTCAAGAACTTTAAATTAGATATTCCACATGACCCAGCTGCCTGAAGAACTCCAAGTCGCCATATCACAGAGACAGTCGCAGATCAATGTTACTGCAGGACTATGCACAGTAGCTGAATCAGCGAAACCAACCTAGGTGTCCAACTACAGAGGAACGGAGAAAGAAAATGTGGCACATATACATGTTTTTATTCAGCCAGAGAGCATCGTTATTTGCAAGAAAATAAATATAACTAAATGTGTTTGTATTAAGAGAATTAAATCGGTCTTAGATAAATATCAGGTGTTCCCCTCATTTATGAGTCCTAGAGTTTGTATTGATACTTAAAACTTGTGTATGCATTCATATGACATCTGTCTAAGGGAATAAAGGGGACAAATGGAAGAGGGAAGGAAGAGATGGGAAAGCTAACGAGTACAGGGAGGAAACATGCTCGACAGACCTTATAAACTTACATTAAAATGTTCTCATGAAACTCACTATCATGAAAAATGAACATAGACCAATTAAAATATGGTTCAAAATCCATATATATATATATTCCAATGTACAATCCACTTAAGAGTCATACACATTTTTCATCATGTAATTTTTTATTTTAGATGAACATTATTATAAAAAAAAGTTCACCTGGAATAAAATTTATTTTTAAAAAACACAATATCAGTATCAGTACAGTTAATGAACTGGCTTCCACAGATTAGCGGCAGGGCAGGTCTATACTACCCACAGGAGCTTTCCACAGGAGCTTTCCACAGTAAGCCACTGAAGCAAAATAAACTATGTGTAAGCACACAAGTAGAAGTCTATGAAGAAACTCCACAGTCCCCATGGTGGGGCATGACTTTAGTCAGACAGTTCATGGCATTTTGCACTAAAGCAACTGCAGCATCAGTTGCAAATAGTCAAGACAAACCCATCCGTAAGGCCACAGGAATAAACGACCATAAGTCCACTTTAAAAAAAAAAAAAGGTACAAAGATGAAACACGGAGTCCTGTTAGTTCTCGGCATATGGCACACACTTCAAGATACAAAGTAAAATCTGGAAAATCCTTAAAACAAACGCTTGCTGACCTTCATTTATGCACTCAGTCATTTAGTTTCCTTCTAATGAACATGACAGTCATAACTTTTATTAGTAAATCCTGACCTGCTATGATTCCTTCTGAATCACGGGACTTCATTCTCAGACAGTCCTCTCTGCCACTGGATGTGATGAGAAAGACAAAGGAAGGTTTTGTTTAGCTGTTCTTAAGTCTAAAAAAATCGAATTGTAGAAAATTTGAGATCAGTAAACTACCGTAATGAAATGTGGTTTTAAAATTCTAGGCTTAGAATCTCATCCTTAAAGATTAAGAACTATACTTATAAAAGAATCCAAGTCATAAGCTTGAGAAGAAAGTCTGCCTAACTTGTTCTTTTACTGCTCATAGGAAAACACTTTATAAGCCATAATAGATTCTCAGTATTTGGAGACTAAAAATGCAGTTACAATTATTTCTTACTCATAAACAGCAGAACAATCTGTTATATTGCACAACTAAATTCATTAATAGGTGGACAGGAAAGTAATATTTTTGTATGCCACTAAGTATTGACATGCATGCCTTATTTGAAAGCATTTCTCTTTTCCTCCAGTTCAAAACAAGACAGAACAAAACATGCAGCCTAAATGTGTTGGATGCTTAGAGGCGGGCTCACTGTTTTCTACTGGTTATTAGAATATTAGTTAGCTAAGTGAGGTATAATTTAAAAAAAAAATAGTCCTTCAAAGTAAAGAGCATAGTCTTCAGGAAATGTATAACAAAGACTGCATAAAATGTCGACATGAATAGGAAGAAGGCCTGTGGCAGCAACTGACGCACAAGTAGATGGCTCTGTTACCACCCGCCTGAAGTACAAGAGGCTAGAGTAAGTTCCTGGCGGAACAGTTTACAATCAACTGATTCACGTGCTACTTAGTTACAGTACAATTTACTGTCTGATACCATCAGGATCTAGATGAAAATTTCGAGTCCAATCGTCAAAAATTAGCACAATCATAAAGTGCAGCCACTGAACCACTAATACTGCTGCAAAAATCTCTAGGTACCCTATCCAGAAGACCACAGAAATGTACACACACACACACACACACACACACACACACACACTCACTCACACACCCTGATATCTTCAGTCTCAGCAGGGAACAGACAATTATCTGCCACTAAATTCATCTACAAATAGAAAAAATAATGCACTGTATGTACATTATTAAGCAAAGTAGATTATTTATTGGGTTGTTTCTACCATGCAGAAAGTGAATTTCCTATGGTCTGAGTTCAAATTATATACAATTTAGCAAAGTTAAATGTAAGAAAATAGCAAGGACAACGTATTTCTATATAACAAGGATATACTCCCCAATTGCTGCTGCTTCAAAGAGCACTTTTAGACTTACCTAACATTTATAGGCTCTTTCAAAGGGAAGTTCATGGAGACTAGTTATTAACCCACAAAAGACACGAGAAGAGTGAAATTATCAAAAGCAAAGCAAAGAAGAAGCTGACCATGGAACATGTCAGTTTTGGTTTGCAGACAACCCCTGAGATAGAAACCGAAGTGTTAAGACACCAAACAGTCAGAGGTAAACACGAAGAGAATTACATTCGTATGTGGTGTAATTTTTGCACAGTAACCTGTGCTTTTTGCAAAGTACTTTGTGACCAATGAAACCGCCTGAACTTTTTTTTTTTCCAGAAAAGTAGTGATAAGACATTTCTAAGAAAATACTGGTTCTTTTCAAAAGGTATTTAATTTCACGATGTTAGACTTGTAATCAGTTCTCAGTGTGTGCACTGCTTGCACGGGGGTAGTAATGTGTGATTTTAAGCAGATAGGTAACTAGGGAAAAAGAAGAAGAGGCTGAAGTTTGTCAACAGTAAAGTCAGTATATCCACCAAAAATAACTATGGTACACCTGTAGCCACTGGGATGCGCTGAGCTTTCCCACAGATGGGAAGGCCTGCCTGGTTCAAGCACTGAAATCCCAGGTCTTAATCTGAGGCAAAATTGTCTGTGTAACCAGTTACCCATGTCCATCTTAACGTACAGCACAAGAGAGGGGAGTGACTGCCACTGTCGCCTGTTTTTAAGCCCTCTGTGTTAGGACAGTAGTGACATTATGGTCTGTAGTTGGCACAAAAGGTAACACTAAATACCCTCCCTGTCCCCAGTGTGGTGGTTTCAGCCACAGAAGAAACGACAGAACCAGCATTTGCTGAGAAAGGCAGTGGAGCCTTGGGTGAGCTTTGGCCTGGATGGCCACACCCCTTCTCTAATGACAAACCTAAACACACAGGGCTGGGTCTTAGACACATAGCGATGGCTATTTGAAAGCTGAGACCTGAATCACATGTGCTCTAATGAAAAGACAAGATTTCTGGAGGATGTGCTAGGTCTAATTACTTTTATTTTTTTAAACCCCAAATAGAACAAAAATACCATTTCTTTCAGCATTACTAACAGCTGTCTTTTAAAGTTACAGCAACATGTTTAATCTCTCTCTGTGTATGTCTGTTTTCTACAAACTAAAATCTAAATCTAACCTTTGTTAACTCTCACAGGTGGGGATTCTGGTTAAGAACAGGGTAATATAAGCTAATGGGTAAAACTCGGAAAGAATGTACTACATATTCTAACATGACAAGACCACAGGTGAATTCGGACAGAAAGCCGTGATGACCACATCTCTACCTACGTAAGATCACTGCTCATGAAGCACACAGGCAGACAGCAGGGCTTGTATAAACTACGGGTTTTAGATACGTAAGTAATGACAGCCAGTCACACAGGAGAAGGGACAGCAAACAGAACCCTCGAGCTGAGGCTGCAGTGCTTTCCAGAGGCTGTTTCCACAGAGGAGGCAGGGCAGCCAACTTAAAGGGGACACAACTACTCAGGGGTGAGCATGACTGAAGGACCCCAGAAAAGATGACAATGCTATGGCCTCTGGATAGATGGGCATCTGTATAAAATTTAAGCATTTATCAAAGTTAATGATTTTTAGGATACTACGAATCAAAGCCCTTCAATAAATGCTACCAACAGAAGAACTTTTGGCCACATGACCCAGACCAACCATCCTTTACTTCTAGCAGGTTGACCTCCGTTTAATGCTCTGCTGTCTTTAAGCATCCCCAAATATACAAGTCTAGAACTTTATGCCACTAAAGTGCTCAGTCAAGAGTCTAAGATTGCGCTGTACCAGGGAAAGGCTGACACGCATGTGCAAAGAAAGACAGCAGCTTCCAGGACAGGCAGTAAAACAAGGAAAAACCAGTTAGGTCCTATGTGTGTCTCCACATCATTGCTTCCATTTTTAAAGAAAGGAGCCCACTCTTTTGCTAGGCCACAGGGCTGGAATCCACTTGGTGGTCTGTGTTGAGAGGTTAGAGTTCCAGGGTGCTCTCCACAGCAGCCAGGCGAGGTGACTCTGAGGCTGGGTAGCCTGTGCTTTCAGAGAGGCAGGGAAGGGCCCTCTAGGTATTCTGCAGTCTCTCAGAAATGAGGAGTTCATCAAAGCAGAGAACAGCGGAAGAAACTGGTCTTCTTAGACCGGCTTTCTGTTATTTTCACTGGCCCACCTGCTCCTGATGAATTGCTGTCATTCTGAAAAACAGAGTGTAAAGTTGCTAAGGAAACCAAGATTTCATGGTCTGACCCCAATTACCTATAAAGGAAAAGCAGAGTGGGGACACAAGCTACCACCCTCTCACTGGTGCACACTGGAAAGTTCTCTCAGAAGGGGAATTAGTGAAGGCTCAGCAGGGTCTTCTCTGCATGTGGTGGATTAAAAAGAGAAAAGCATTCAGAGGCTAGCTAGCACTACTGTTTTAATCGTGGGTTAGGTAGACTGCTCCTATATCTAGTTCAGAGCAATTTCAGCCATGGCCTGAAGAGTCTCAAAGATAGTGACGGAGACAGGGCTAACACAGTAGACGACCCACTTTGAGGAGGAAGAACTGTTAATAGAAGGAAGATCATTTTCATCAGGACCCATGTTAAAACCAACTTCAGGATGTTCTAAAGATTCATCACTGACAGTTTCAAATTGAAGCCAACTTATGAAAAGTGAACTAGATAATCTTATAAAAAAAAGCAATATCTGCCATTATTATTTTTACTATTCTGATAAAAATTCAATTAACTACCCCTTAAGAAGCCAGAGGAAAGAGCTGGGACAGATGTGATGCAGAAACAACTGTAAAGCCATAGAAATTAGAACCACGGTGCAATCATATGAAAGTCTAAAAAACAAGTAAGTTTATGGTGAGCAGATTATAATCAGGTTGCCCATTCTGTTGAGTGCCAAACTAAAGGCTGTATCATGGAAATAAAAACTTTAAGTGGTACAAACCATTTTTCTGTTGAGTTTTGTCATTATATCCCGTGCAAGTGTAAAAAATGCCTAAAGGTAAAACAAAAAAATATTGTTAATAGTTATATTTCAAAACAGAAATATAGAATTTTTATTATTTATTTGTCAATAGACCACTTCAGGATTTTTAATTGAAAAAAAAGTATAATTAAAATCTTAGCATGTCCATGCTGTTTGCTTTTTCAGTTATAGGTAGCTTCCTCAATACACCAAGAGCAGGGCAGGCGGGGACTCTTCTCTAAACCATCTTTTTCCTATAGGGAAAGGGTTCAACCTCTAGCCCAGATGTTTGTCTTAGTTAAGGTTACTATTGCTCTAATAAAACACCATGACAAAAGCAACTTGGGGAGGAAAGGGTTTATTCAGCTTATGTTTCCATGTCACAGTCCATCATCAAAGGGAAGTCAGGGCAGGAACTTAGAGGCAGGAGCTAATGCAGAGGCCATGGAAGAGTGCTGCTTAGGGCTTGCTCCCCATGGCTTGCTCAGCCTACTTTCTTATAAAAACCCAGGACTACCAACCTAGGGAAGGTACCACCCACAGTGGGCTGTATTAGCATTCCTTCTAGGCTCTGCCTAACAGCTACCTGGCAAAAGCCAGGTAAGCCTGGCCTGCTATAAAAGGGACTCTTTGGTCTCTCTTCTCTCTCTGACCCCTTTTCCCGTCTTCCCTTCCCCCTCCATGTGTTCCTGGCCAGCCTCTTCTCCTTCTCTCTCTTCCCCCCTTCTTTTTCTGCTTCTACTCCCTTCCCAACTCCCCTTCCCATATCCCCAATAAACTCTGTTTTATACTACACCTGTCCATCCTATGGCTGGTACCCGGGCGGGGGAGGGTAGCATGGGTCCACTGAGGTACCCACCCCTACATGAACCATACCACATTCTACAAAACATATCCTTGGTCTTATAAAACACATCTCCATCAATCACTAGTTAACAAAATGCTTTACAGACCTGATCTTATAGAGGCATTTATTAACTGAGGTCTCCTCAGATGACTTTAGCTTGTGTCAAGATGACGTAAGACTATCTAGCATGATGCTAAAATCTACTTAAGAAGTGAATGAATAATTATGTATTAAACTATAGCTCTACAGCTATCTTCACAAATACCTCTACCTTTTCTTTCTGACCTCATCTGAGGATCACCTAAATATGCAGACTCTTCCATGTCTTAATACTTCAAAACTGATGGTTCTTAAAACTCAGCTAAACCCTATTCCAAACCCTCAACCTGTGGAAATTAGTTTAAAGAAGGTCAAAAAAATCCAAATTAGTAACTTAAAAAAAGAATCTGTCATTATTTTTACTTTGTTCCCACAGAGGTATGAATTTATTTTTGAGGCCATGACTGGGGTGTGGAGGGGCTGGCACAAAAAAATTGTCCCTCTTTTGGTGCAAGGAATTCTTCTATAGTAGAAGGAAACTCACTTTTCTTTTTTTGTTTTCTTTTTATCCATATCTATGAAAATAAATCAGTGGCAGTTTTCTGTTTCTCAACACTCACTAGCCAACCTAAAACATGAGTGCTGGTTATTTTAAAGAAAGAAAAGCTGCGGCAGTTTCCAGTGACTACTAAGGCCATTCAGTCTTGGTAAGAGGGAAGGGTGAAGAGTCTAAGACCCGGAAGCTCAGTCAGAACGCCACCAGGATCGGCAGGCACAGTCCCACTTCCTACTCCATAGACGCTAAGAAAACAGACCATCTCCCGAGTTTTCTACAACAGGTTTTCTTTACAGAGTAGAAATACCGATGGTACTCTGTGTAGTTTTAAAATTGATCATAAAGTATACTTTTCATCTCCTCTTATAAAAGCTTAGATGACCTTTTAAAATGATTACATCTTCTTTCCTTATTATGCTTGTGTGTATGAGTATTGTTGCCATAGCACAAACATGGGAGTCAGAGGACATGGACCCCAGAGCTCAAACTCAAGGACCCTGCAAGATCTTTCACCCTCTGAGCCATCTTGCCAGCCCCCAGATAATCTGGCTTCAGTGGTTAACGTAATGGAAATTTATTAAGACTAATCTATGAAAACACTGTCTTAGATCCACTAAATGCATTACAGCGCCCAATCTATTTCACATGTGTACACAACGGGGACGCATTCAGGAGACAGACAGCAGCTTACCTCCAGTGACTCAGCTTGTCGGCCACAGACTAGCGCAGGGTGACGACAAATGACAGAGGACACTGGAGTCTGCATTCCCAACCTCCCAAGCAAAGGGCTGCTCTGAACTTAACGTGAACTTGTATCTCCTCTCTCCCGAGAATCATGACATAAACCATGTGGAAGCTGCAAGCTTCAGTCCAGAGAACAGAGCCCATGTAAAAGCCCAGGGCACAGAAGGCCCTGGGGGCCTGCAGAGCCCATGCAAAAGCCCAGGGCACAGAAGGACCCAGGGCCTCCCAGGTACCCACAGTCCTTACCTCTTCTACATTTGTACTTGATTTGGCACTTGTCTCCAAAAATTTAATCCCATAGTCAATTGCTAACTGAAAGACAAACAGAAAATCAAATTTAGAGAAAGCGGCTCTGACGTACGAAGCACTTAGATTTTACATTTTTCAAGAGTCTATGCCCGAACTCCTATAGGTTTCAATTTTTTGTTTTCTTGTACCGTGTTTTACATTTTATAATTTAACTTAGTCTAAAAATGACACAGCATCGACGTAAAATATTTTGTTAGAAATTTGTGCTGTTGCACTTGTGGGTCTTGAAAACACACAAGAAGAACCACCAGATGGAGTGTCACCCTTAGTTACGGCCTGGATTCATTTACTCCTCTATCTAGTGTCTGAGAGCAGAGCTCTCCAATGGAACCACCCTCTTCCCTTCTCTGAAAATGCTCTGTGAAGGACCCCCCACAGGGACTGAGGTGCATATTTTACATATCAAAGCAGACCAGGCCTCTAGGTTCTCCCAGCATCCCTCAGTTCCTACTGGGGAACTCTGCCCCCAACCCTGAACTTTCCAGCCCAGAGGGTGTACCACCCTTCCCCCAGAGACTCTTCCCTATATAATCCAGACATTTTGCACAGGCTCTCTCCCTCCCTCTCCCTGTCCCCACCTTTTTCTTTCTCTCTCTCCCCTTCCTCTGTCCCTCCCTCTCTCCCTTCCTTCTTCTTTCTCTTCTCCACTTCTTTCTATGCACATATCCCTTCTCTCTTTCTCTTACTGCTCCATCCCACTCCCACCCCTCATCTGGCCTCTGAGCCCAGTGAACTCACTGACTGAGAGCAGCTTCCCAACAAGCCTGCCTTTAATACAATCTAGTCTGTTCTGAATTGGCTCCGTTCACTGGCAGAGAACTAATCTATTAGTAATGATGACAAATATGAACTCTTTTTATATTTCCATCTATTCTCAGAGTCCACATCCAAATAACACTACTCAAATTAAATGTAGGTTTTTAAGAGAAAGTTGATAGTCTGAAAAACAAAACACATTTTGCACCTATCGCTGGAGAAAAGTTCCAGACTTAAAAGGGAAACCTTCTTAACAATTGAGAAAATACCAAGGGAGTTAAAATGCATAAAAAGTAATCTTTGCTCTAGAGACTCAAGGCAGACAGTGCCTGTAAATATTACCCTTATACGCGGCAGCTAACCTGTACTAAACTCTTCGGAAAAACAACAAACTAGAAAGTGACCGTGGTTGAAATTTCACCTACCCTAGTATATTTTTTTTTTCAGAAACTGAATTATCTTAACTTCGAAGCTGGGCTTTTCACACAGATCTAAAAGAAAGAGCCTGAACTCAAAGCTGCAGGGATCTTAAGAAAGGCCAATCTGTATCTCCCAGCAGATTCTTTAGGGGTGAGTCATGACCGGATGGTGTAAACAGTGTTGATTTGAATACTAATTCCCACTGTTCAAGTATAGACTACTTCTCACGGTTGTTTGGTAGTTAGTTCTTAAAGGATTAAAACAGGTATTTACTAAGAATGGGAGTAGGTCCCATCCTCTATCCATGGGGTTCAAACTTACCTTCTCCCCCCTTTCTTTTGACACTTGTCTTTTGTCGTTCATATCACATTTGTTACCCAGGATCATTCTTTCAACATCTGAAGAGGCGTGCTGCAGAGTAAAAACAGTGCCTTAAAACAACAGTCTTAGAAAGACCACAGCAATTCAACGGGAAATCCTAACCTGTCAGAAACGGGCCGTGTGACAAGACTATCCTTCATTCAACCCAAGGTACAATCAGAGAACAGTTTAAAGATAGAAAGGAGAATTACTTCAGCTAAGAGCCTTCATGGGGCCCATGCGAACATTTCCCCCAAAGCTTACACTCATTCTCAGAACTCATACAATAAATATATCTTATGGTTATCTAACAGTCAAACTTACCAAACAATAATTCTAGTCAAAGACAAAAAAGAACCCCACAAAAAAACACCACTGAAGTACTGAGTCATCCAGTAGAGAAAGTAACCTGGGTTCTGGACTATTTAAAAAGATCAACTAGGGATGGGCTCATTCAAATGTGTTATTTCCTAGTCAGTGTTAGAACGTTAACATTTCTTCTAGGCTTCATCCAACGTTACCTAGCAACAGCCAGGTAACAGCCTGGCTTGCCATAAAAGGACCATTTGGCCTCTCTGACTCCTCTCTCTTTCTCTCTCTGGCCTTTCTTTCTAGTGCCTCCCCACTCCCACCCCTTGTTCCAGGCCAGCCTCTTCTCTCCTTTTTCCTCTCTCTCTGTCCTTCTCTGTTCCCTCTCTTTCTCTGCCTCTACTCCCTCTCATGTCTCCCAAATAAACTTCGTTTTATACTAGGCCTGTCAGGGGGATGCCTCAGCATAGGCCCCATAAGGTACCCTCCTGCCACATCATACAGTTTCACAAAACATGCCAGTTGGGTTTTTTTTTCTGAAATGCTGTGGAGGTTTAAAAAACAAACAAACAAACAAACAAAAAAACCCAACTATCCAAGAACTAACCCAATTTTCAAATATCTAAGGAGGATAAAATGTTAGAAAGGCAAAAAAAAAAAAGTTGCAGAAATATAGTTATTTCTTCTGGTGAAACAGCCAGAAATCAGACATCTTAGCTGTGGCTGTCTTAAAAGCTATATGGACACTGGCAAGTCTCTTCTTCCTTGCCTGTTTCCTCAGGTACCAAACGGAGACCTGGGTTATGTTGTATCTGAGCTCTGACCTGAGTTTAAATATGAAAATGCTCCTCTAACCATGGTCTATAGATGGCCGTCCACCCGGCACCATTGGGGATCTAGGTGCTCCCCTCCCCGCAGGAAATGGCTGGGCCTCTCCTGCCCATTCTCTTCCTCAGCAGCCCAGCCGCCTCCTGGAGAAGGCAACAGCCGCCTGCTACATGTCCTCAGCAGGCCAGCATTGCCCCTTCCTTCCACACATACCTCTTCAATGTTTCTTATCCAATTTTTAATATTGTCAAAAGATTTTTCGTTGGTGATATCATAGACCAGCATAATTCCCTGTGGGAGGAAAAAAGAAAAGGTTTTATGTCATACTTTATATACTAACAGCTCCCAACGCAGGACATGCCTACCTGCCTCTCTTTTTGTCTATTTTGGTCTTTAAAGAGAAATTCATAATAAGTTTGAAAAATATAGAGGCAAAACCAAATAACTTCACTGTATCTATGAACTGTTAACGTCTTCCCGGTTAACTTGAGTGAAGTAGCGATTGTGGGGATGTGAGCCGCTCTTTCTACCTGACCTCAGGCGATTATAGCTGAGACAGACAGGGATGGTGACTGCTGAGAGGGGCATTTCCAGGGCGCACTTGCTTATTACAAATGGAAATAATTGCTCTTACTCCTCCTACAACGGCTGAGACCATACTGGTGTAGATTTTTTTCTTTCATACAGGCTAATCACAATGCTACCATTTGTTTAACATCAATAAACCATGAAACTATAATGCATTTAGTACATGGGTTAATTAAAGGCATTGCATCCTGGTTTTACAGATTCCCTACCTCTCTGTTAAGTATCCAAACAATACCATGTGAGCCGATCATGGAAGCCCTTACAGAACAGAGACTGGAGGAGGTTAAGGAGGAAGACAGGAAGACAGCTGAAGACCAGGGCATCAGCTCCAGGAAAGCAAACTGAGGAGAATCAAACACGCTAGTGCATGAGAAGAGGTCAGGCACTGGAAACACTGAGTCACGGCATCTCCAGAACATTCTCCAGAACTTTCAGTACTAAGTGCTACTTAGTACTAAGTGATACTAAGTATCAGCCCATTCAGCAACGTGGAGCGGGCTGGTGGTCCAGGGGTAGAGGGCGTGCCTAGCGTGGGTGAGGAGCCAGGCTTGATCTCCAGCACTGGAAGAGAGTAGATAGAAGGAGAGACAGAGATACTGACTGTGTGCACGTTTGAAATCCTAACGCCCAGGAAGCAGAGAAGAAGTTCAGGCTAGTGTGAGCTACATAGTAAAACTTTATTTAAAATATTCACACATACACAGATTCCACTTTAAAAAAAAAAAAAAAAACCCTACCAACTCCCAGGAATTAGTTAAGTATCTACTGTGTGCCAAATACTATACTTAACTAGGTATTATAAGCAGTGAACAGGAAAACCAAGATCTCTTCTTTTCATTAACAGCTAGCAAGGAAAACAGGCCAATACACAATTAACTAGACAACTGCTACAAAGCAGCATGGGGGACTTTGAACTACAACACAGGGGACAAATTCGTATCTGGAGAAGTGGGTCAAGCAGCGAAGGGCAGTTTCTCTGAGAAAATAAGTACAGCCAAGGCATGAAGACCGAGGAGAGTTAATCTGGCAAGGGGCTAGAACTGGTGACGAAAGAGCCCATGGTACCTCCCACATGGCCAGAAAAAGGGGATGGAGGATGAATAGCTTTCTGTATTGAAGGTCCAGGGAAGGTCCACTCAATTGACTCACAGAAAGCTTAGCAAGGTGCACAGATCTATTGGGAAGAGGGACAAGATGGGTTTAAACAGGCAAACAGGACCAGATATCCTTTAGTGAACACTGTCTAGACACCAGCTGTTAGGGATTTCCTATAGTCACCACAAATTCTCAGAAGTAAAACAGAAGAGTTTAAGTCCCTCCCAAGTCTTCTGCTTTTCCTCTACTGTCTTGTGGTGAAGGGCAATAAAACCAGGCAGCCGTGTCCACACCTGGATGTTCCTCTCATAGCTAGTCCCCGGTCCTGGAGATGCCGTGACTCAGTGTTTGCAGAGCCTGCCCTCTTTCCACGCACTAGCATATTAGATTCTCCTCAGTTAGCTTTCCTGGAGCTGCTGAGCCAGGCTTCCTGCTTCCTGCTTTTACTCTGAACCTCCTAAAGCCTCTTCTCCGTAAGGCACAGTGATCATTCGACGTTCAAACTTTGCAATACACCCTTTCACTCCCACCGTTCTGAGATTAAATTCATCAACCAAGTCCTGCACAAGCTGGCTTCCAACTGCCCAAATACATACAAGTCACATAAAACATAGACAAAAAAAGCCAGGAAATAAAAAACATTAAGTTATCACTCAGCTGGGCTATGGTGGCGCACACCTTTAATCCCAGCACTTAGAAGGCAGAGGCAGGCGGATTTCTGAGTTTGAGGCCAGCCTGGTTTACAGAGTGAGTTCCATTACAGCCATGGCTACAGAGAGAAACCCTGGCTCAACAAAACAAAACAAAACAAAACAACAAAATAAAACAAACAACAACAAAAAATTATCTTTTATGGTAGTACGATTTGGGATAATTTATTGGAATTCTTAAAGCTTTTTAAAATACTACTTAAATCCACTTTTTAACAGCCAGGGGAAAAATATTGTTGGCTTGTTTTCTTCCTTCTTTTCTTCCTTTCTTCCTTTCTTCCTTCCTTCCTTCCTTCCTTTCTTGGGACAGAGTCTCACTATAGCCTTGGCTGACCTGAACTTCCTATATAAACCAGGCTGGCCTCCAACTCACAGAGACCTTTGCCTGCCTATGACTCATAAATGCTGGGAGTAACGGCGTGCTATTGTTTAAATGACAAGCCCGTGTCTCCTCAGGCCCACTCCTCTTTGCCTCAAATGCACATTTCACTTCAGCTATAAACTGTAAAAATTTTTTCAAATTTTTAAAATTTAGAAGAAATTTTTAAAGTGGAAAAGTACACATTTTAAAATGAAAAAGTATTTAAGTTTTATCCTTCTTATAATTTATCATAATAAAAAAAACAAGTAACAATAATTACTGCTACAGAGTATTTAGCTGACTATCTACAGTTCAAATGAATCAAGTAATCTCTACAGTGCTATTATCCTCTGGGCTAATTAATCAAGTTCTATCATTCACGTGCCCTGTCTGCCTCAGATGTCCCCTCCCTTAGGAGCACAGCGTGGTGTGAGGGGCAGAGGCACTCAGGCTAGAAGCTTCTAGCTCAGGTGATACTATGTCATGAGTAGGGAGACCCTGGAAGGCAGTATTTTAGCTTTCTCTGTCTCTAAGATGAGGCTGTTCTGAGGAGCTACTGAGATGCTATCTGTAAACTACCTAACCCAGACCCCAGGACGAAACTTGGACTCAACAAACAGCAGCTATTACTAACTTGCCTCTTTGAGTTCAACAGCAAAAGCCATTTCACTATTTCCTGTGTTTATAAAATTAATATGGACCTGCTAGAAATAAAAATTAAGCATACCAGTTAAACTTTATGGATCTAGTATAGTCTACAGTGGGAACTGTTGCCTAAGAATTCAGAAAAGGTTGTTGGTCTATGAGAAATAACAATGATTTAATGCTACGGCCTTCTTCCCTTGCAGCCTAACTGTCCAATCAAGGTTTATTGTAAAGGAAGTAGGAACATGGAAAAGCCTGTAAAGTTGCTGACATGTTTAAAAAAAATGAAACCAAGACATCTACATAGTGGCAGACTCCAGAAGAAAGTCACGTGCCTGATCCAACCAACAGGAGCTTGTCATGACCACCACTTGCTGGGACCAGCACTCTCCATGCAAACACAATAGCCCTACAGCTCACAGACACAGACAGCCTGACAGATCCAAGACCTCGACAGAACAGCATTTCCTGGAGAGGTTTCCACCAATTCACACTGTCAGCACGTATTTCTCTGAGCACCTACTATGTCAGGAATAACACTGTACACAGCAAGATGAAAGAGAAAAGTAAAGCAAGGTCCCTACCTGCAGAATGGAAGCACGATTCTATCCTGCATAGCAACGATTGTAACCGTATGAAGTCATAGGAAGGAAGACGAGGCGGTAGGAACATGAGAATGCCAGCTCATCCTTGAGACTAAATTCAGTAACACATCCCACTGGCCCATTTCTTCACACCATCAACCAGACAGAGCTAAACAGCCAAGGGAGATGCCGGCCCCCAGGGAGTGTTCCTGCCTACTCTCAAGGGAAAGGGAACATGGGGGCTGACCGCCTAGCCCCAGAGTAGAAAACACTAGCCAACAGAAACACTAGTGTGTCTCAAATACTTCTAATCAAAGTTACTCCTGGACTATACCAAACTTAAGCTGTTAAAATGTTCTTTTTCATCTTCCCCGGAACCCACAGGAAGTCCTTTCTTTCTGATTCCAATCTAAGCAAAATAAGAGCACAGCAACCACTGTCTGTATGATAATGAAAACTCTTTACAACCTTAAAGTTATCTGTTCTGGCAAGTTTGTGTTAAGTGTTTAGAAACCCTAATTAAGTATCACCAGGCCGAGTGTGGAGAACACATTAAGTGGCTAGTGGTATGCATTAAAAGGAATCCTCAATCTTGTGTGGAAGGAAGAAGTTACTGATATTCAACTAACGGTGGACAAGGGGAAGTGGGGGAGGAGGAATGACAGTATGATAGCAGAAGGACCTGTGGACCTTGGTCTCATCTTGCTGGATGCAAAGGATAGCCATGTACCTTTCAACTCTGTTACCCTATCACTCCCATGACTACTCGAGTCACAGTAGCTATACCCTACAACCTCCAAGGGCCCCATGAGCTTTAGCTTTCAAACACTGTCAGACCATAGCAGCTTTCATCAAAATTCAAGGCTCAAACTTGGACTTGGTTTATGCCTACTTAATTTATTTGGTTTTTGATGCTAGAGATTTGACAACAGGAATGTTAGACACACATTCTACCACTAAGCCACATACCTAGACTCAGACCTAAAAGCTAGCATTGAAGGTCTAACGTGGGCCTGACAGCCCAGGAATAGCTCACATGTCTCTGATTCTGAGTTTCTTGTCCACCACTGTGCTCCCAGTAGCACATAAGTCCTGCCGAGAGCCAACAGGCACTGCGAATGCATTTGAGAAGCATGTAAGGACAGAAGATTGCCATGCAATGAACTATGACAAGAAGGACATGGCCAGGAGTAGCCAAGAAGGGCCTGGCAGCCAAGGTCCTCTAGAGTTATCAATCACTCAGCCACTCCTAGTCAGTCAAGAAGACTCCAGAGAGATGAACCACTTGCAAGACCAGGTAGCAAGGCTGGAGAGAACGCAGAGTGACATAGTGCTGAGGGACAAAAGGGAACAGGAAAACCTAGTCTCAGGACTGGGACCTTCTAAGACTGGTCTCAAGTGCTTACAAAAAAGAAAAATGATGACAAAAATGTAAAAATACCTTAGCTGAATGTAGAGTTCTAGAATAACTAAGAGCTAATGGCCTAATTACTTATTACAAAGACCAATAGCAAAATATAACTACTAAGAACCAAATACAGTTTTTAAAAATCTCTTGGTTTTACATTTAAAAAAATGTGTTTTCCTTCAGTTTACTATCCAGGGAGGAGAGCTTATAAGGATCAGATGAAGTCCTGGCTGAATGGATATTATTGATAAAGACACCAATGCCTTGGACTCATGGGAATTAGCAAAGCCTATCCTGGATCAGGCTCAGGAAATGGGCAAGCTGTCCCCAGGTCAGGATCAGGACCTGGCAAAGCCTTTCTCTGGTCTCTATGTGAATGTTGACTGAGAGTCCAGGAAGCAGGGATGGAGACTGCAGCTTCCTCATCCAGATGTTTACTACCAGAACTGCGCCCCTAATGAGATCTCCTACCGAGACAAGCTAGCCCCACACTTCTGTCCATAATCAACTCTCTGGATGTTGTGTGTAAGTGCTGCTCCATCAAAGTGAGCAAGGGCTACCACTCCCAGCTTTTCTGTATGTGTGTCTGTATGTCTGGCTTGTCTTCATTCCCTCATTTGTCCCATCAGGTTTCTAGGACCAAACCGGCAATGCTGAATGCAGTGGTCCTGGGCTCTAGCTTCATAACCATAGACAGGCAATGAATACCCCTGTTTTATTTTCCCCTGAAGGGTCAGAACCCCCAAAACACACTCACCATGGCTCCTCTATAGTATGCTGTTGTAATGGTTCGGAATCTTTCCTGGCCCGCCGTGTCCCTAAAATTTGAAACAAAGAAAGGAAAGAATGCTTACATTACCAGCCACATGGGTGAAAACACCAAGTCACAGCAGATAAAATTCTGATCTGCCCGCAGTGCACTGTGGCAGGGAAAAGGAGAACACACAAAGACAGCACACACTGTGCCTTGAGAGCTGGAGGCAGCAGCTGCCAAAGGAGTCTGTCAGAACTCACAAGGACTTGGATGGAAAACTCAGACATGTTGGTAAAAGTGGCAATGAGAAAATACGCAAATCCCACTAGGAACTAGGGTAGGGGAGGAGACAGAGATTAGCTCTAAATCTCTGGACTCCCAGAGGCAGTGATAACCTGTCTGTAAGTGCTACATGATAGAGGCATTTTGCTTTCTTGACTGCGTGTGTGATTTTTGCACAAAGCAAACGGCTGAATGACTACATGCATTCTGCTCAGCAGAGCAGAACAAAACATGCCTCCTCTAGAACACTTTCAGAGCACAGCCTGCAGTTAATTACACAGGAACCTGGAGTCCAACATCGTTTCCCAAGTTTCTAAAGACTAAACATAAACATCTCAAAATGACGCAATCTTTCAGCTAGTCTTCCTTTTGAGCTGATATCATACTGCTAAAGTATGTATTCTAGGACGGGCGTGTGGCTCGACAGTAGGGCCCTTACCTAGCAAGGCCCTAGGTGGAGTCTCTAGCATTAATCCAGGGCTACGTGAAGGGGAGCATGTGTGTGCTTCACACTGACACACTCCAAGAAATACGGACATTTCTAATTAAATCTATAGCTTCCATCTTACAGAAGAAGCCAAATTTCCTTGATAATTGGGGGAAAGTCACTAGTTTTAAATTTGCCATTTATAGCCGGAACTAATTCAGTTCCTGTGATACTAAGATAAACCAAATTATACAATTTAATGGCAAAGAACAGAGAGATTTGTGGAACTATATTAAAAGTCTAATATACAGTAAACCCCACCAAAGGATAAAGGTTCAAAGGAAATATAGCCAATTAAACAGCAAATATCTTAATATTGATATCTACTTTATAAAATACTTCCGAACATGATACCCCCACAGCCCAGAGTGAAGTGGGTGATATTATCATCTTTACTCTGCAAAAGATGCAGCAGGCTCAGGAGAGCTATGGCCTTCTCTCTGCCACTAAACAGCTCTCAGCCTCGAATGAGAGGCAAGCAGTACAGGTCTCAGCTGCTGAGCACCTGGATGAGACTTCCACCAACCCCATATCTTGTTATTCTCTTCCCTATCAGCATTAGAAATGTGAGGAACTTATTTTGTGCTCAGCAACAAGGAGGAACAGAGAAACCAAGTACCTCTGAGTAGATTAATCATATTTCCTTGACTCAGAAACATTACTGATTTAGAAACAGAAAACACACTCTCACGAACGCGCGCGCGCGCGCACACACACACACACACAAATATAATAAGAAAAAAACTTCAAGGTTGAATGTGTTTCTCTGAGTTCTGTGATGGAACAAGGGGGTGTGAATGGCAGTAACAGGTGACAATTTACTGCTTGTGAGTAACAGGAAAGTCTGTGGGATTGTGCCCTCAAATGATAGCTGACGCTATCTCTAGGTGGACAGTGGCAGAATTGAGTTAGGTTGTAGAACGCCCACGTAGTATCGTTTGGAGATACTTGGGGTGAGCAGGAAGGGGAACCCCATGTATATTTAGTATCAAAAGTGTTTACTTTTTTATTTTTTTAAATTCACAGTACTTCCCCCCCTCCATTTCTCTATTAAATAGGCCCTACTTGATAAATTATAAAATACCAGAGCTATGGAGGACCTCCACTCTCATCAATCCAGGTAATTTAAATGTTTAAAAAAAAAAAAAAAGCAGAGCCTGGAAAGGTGTGATGGTTTGGAGACGTTTCCCCTGAAGGCCACATCTTAGAGGCTTGGTCTTCGGGTGGCGATACTGAGAGGCAGTGAATCTTTGGGGGGGCTGGGCTGAGTGGGAAGTCCTGAGGTCACTGGGAGCACGTTTTTTAAGTGGATTGTAGGACTCTGGGCCCTTCCCCGTGCTCTGCCAAGCACTTCCTGTCACTGCCGTCCAGCAGGCCCAAACCCAAGGCTCCACCTAATCTAGGTCCAACTGGGAACCGAAACAAAGCATCTCTCTTTATAAATGCAGTGTCTCACGTGTTCTTTGTCAGTGATGGACAGAAAGCAAGCCATTTCCCCAAAGTCCTTGATTTAGAATGCTGTGGCTAGAAGCCAGGCCTGACTTTCAGGCCAGGGTCTGTGCCATTTTGTTGTGTCTGAGTCACAGCTGCAACTACAATGAGGAAGTGTATGCTTTTGAGAATCCACTTCTTCTTGTCCAGAGCTTAGAACAGGCAGGCTCTGGACCTCCTTCCCCCTCTGGTTTTCCAAAGGAAAGGTCTGAGTGACCGGACAATGTCTCTAATGTCCTGAGTCACATTTTAACCCACTTCCAATTCCAGAAGAAATTCCATGTGCCTTCGTTCTTTTTTTTTTTTAAACTTACCATATCTGAAGTTTAATTTTCTTTCCATCGAGTTCTATCGTTCTGATTTTAAAATCAATTCCTGCCAGAAAACAAAAAAGGATATGCTAAGTTCCTTAAATTCAATCCAAGTCTTATTAGGGAGGGAACAAAGATTTCTATTGAAAAAGAAAAAAAAAGCTCTCCAACGCACTGGAAAATGTGAGCGCACAGAGGGTGTGAATGGCATGTTTCCTCTGAATACAGGCTGGAGAAAGGAATGCTAATCACTCGGCAAAGCATTCCCACACATGTGAAGTGCAGGATTACAGGCCTCATTATCTGGGCACAAATGGACCACATCCTGCAGAGTTACATAATTCACAAGGACCGAGAACATAACATATTTTCTCCTTCCTGAAATACATACACACAATATTTTCAGTCCTCATGCCCCAGCCTTCCCTATAGAAGAGTGTAGAGATTCTTTAAAACAATTTTCTTCCCCTCCCTTCATTTATTTTGTCAGATCCTGCCCACTTAAGAAAAAAGAAAATGAGATTCTGCCCATTTGAAGTCGAGGGAGGGAAAGCCTATTTTATACAGTTAGCAGGGACTTCATGTACATTTAATTAATGTTCCTTGAGAGTTATTGCCTAGAACTGAAATGGCTAGAATATCTTATTTTGTTTTGTTTGTTTGTTTTAGCCCTGGTCGCATTTGAAATTCCAGAGAGAACAACAAAAACTCCCTTGACTAGGCCTGCCTCCTCCCCAATCCTGAGACTGACTCAGCTGGTCAGTCTGGTTAGCTGGTGATTTTCATAGCTCCCTGAGTAATTTGAACCTAAATCCAAAGCCCAGCAGGCCCAAAGGCTGACAGGGAAAGGAAAGTGTTTGGACTCTGGCATTTCAAAAGTTGGGCATCCCTTCCCCTAGCTATCCGAAAGCCATGACAGTCCAAACTTACTTAGGACTGGAGCACACAGTCCTTGTCCTTCCCTTAATGGGGAAGCAGGCTTTATCTTTGTGTTTACTTTTGAGGTTAGCTAAAACTGGCTTCAGATCACTGTGTAGCTGAAGATGACCTTCAATTGACCTTTCTGCCTCTATCTTCCAAGTGCTGGAACTGCACACACGCATCGCCACTCCACCGCCCCAGCTCATGCAGTGCTGGGAACCGAGGACTTTCTACAGGCTAGGTGAGCACTCTACCAACTGAGCTATAGCCCCAACCCCAGGAATAAGGAAAGACTTCAGTAGGGATCAGAGGTAAATACAACTGGGCAACAATGTACTAAATCCTCTCATCTGGTCACCCAGCTGTATGTAGGTTTTTTACCATTCTTTTACCTTTTCCACTGAACTCAGTTTCTAATACTCTTCTAGAACATTTATAAACTATGTCCTATAAATGGTCTTGAACAGTAACTGGCATTTGGAGTGTGGAGGGGTATCACGCAGCCATGTATAATACTTCTTCACAGGGTGGTGGAAAGCACCCAAAAAGACTATTTACCAGCTCCAACTTTCAGTAATGCATATGCATAAACCAACTGGATTTCACCCTCTTCCCTGGGTGGTACTTTTCCATGAGGGCACCTTCTTAGCTTTCTGCATTTGGAAACACACAACTCCCACCCAAGTCGATCTAACAAGCTAGCCTCTTAAGCATTCTTTTCTCTTGCTAATGGCCCTGGACTGTGAGCAAATACAATCTGATACCAGTGTTCCCAAGTTACACGGCTTATGTTTCTTCCTCTACAGTAGTTGGCTTTGCAGGAGCAGTTGCAAAGCAAAACTTAGTTCTGTAGCATGACTAGTACTGCTAATCCCACAGTACCTATGTCTGCCATCACTTGTTTCAGGTGTAGACACCAGTTTTTATTGTGACTTGACTTTTTAAAATACCCCCGAATCCTTGGTTCAATCTGGGGTCCCACAGTGGAAGAACTAATTCCTTAAAGCTGTCCTTTGACTTCCATACATGGGCATGGTGTGTGTGTGTGTGTAAAACACACATAAAGCTCAAGTGCATAATAAATTAAAACAAAACAAAAAAAAATCCTTCTTCCAGCCTTTATCTCTTTCTGGCCCCCACATAAAGAACAATGCCTAACACTCAGTAGGCATTCAGTAAGTGTTTTCCAAAACTAACATTCAAAAATTTTTAATTATTTTTAATTATGCGCATATGTGTGTGGGGTGTATGTGTGTGCAGAGGCCAGAGGTGTTGAATCCCCTAGAGCTGGAGTTACTACACTTGGGAGGCTGAGGTAGGTGAACCTCTATGAGGCCAGCCTGGTCTACATAATGAGTTCCAGGAGAGCCAGAGCTACATGTAGAGAGACTCTGTAGGGGGGAAAAGTAAACAAACAAAAACAACAACAAGAAAAGAAAAAGAAGAAAGAAAGAAAGAAAGAGAGAGAGAGAGGGAGGGAGGGAGGGAGGGAGGGAGGGAGGGAGGGAAGGAAGGAAGGAAGGAAGGAAGGAAGGAAGGAAATAAAGCAAAAGAAAAGAAGGGAAAGAACAGGGCTCTCTGGAAGAGCATGTGCTCTTAACTGGTGAGCCGCCTCTCAGAGAGCCTTCCACATCAGAGAATTCCACATCAGAGGAATGAAACCCACTAGAAGGAGTGGCAAGGGGGACTGGAGGGTAAGAAAGAAGTGGGACTTTAGATTTCCAAATTCTGCTGAATACCTCACAAAATCAGGACATTACCCACCATTGAGGTGTATGCTTCAAAATGGAAAGACAGTGGATCTGTGAAATGTGCTTGACCATGTTAACTCCAACCAAAGGTGGCTTGGGAAAGCCTCCATTCTCAGATGCTCCAACGGGAAAATGCAACTTGACTTGACTTAGTACTATGCTGCCTCGGTGACTTGCCTTCTATGGAACAACGGTCTCAGTCAATCCCATCAGCCAAGCTTTAGTCAAACCAGGTTCAAAAGAAGGCAAATGCCAAGTTGTAGTTAAATGGGCTTCCCCCTATCTCACTTCCCTGATCTGTAACTGGCATCCAGCCACATGGTAGCCCTGGAGTATCACTGAACCTGCCCTGTGCTAGGGGCCACTTGATTCATGAATCATTCTGGGCTCATGGACACTATTAAATTTAATTTGTTTAAAGCTTGCTTTTCTTTCTTTCCTTACATATGTGTGGGAACAAGCTCTCTCCATAGCAGAATGTAGAGGTCAGAGGACAACTTCCCTGTGAATGGTGGCACTTGGCATTGCTTTAACTGCAGAATATAGTTGATCAGCTAACACGGAAACAGGACCTTTCACTAGAAATGGAGGGATTAACATTACTGACAAGTGCACACACGTGTGCACCCCCAAACACACAGACAAACATGCATGTTCTCATAATAGTTATAGTGATGCAAAATCTCTGCCCCTAAAAAAATGAAGATATTTCTAATTAGCTTGACAGTGATATCAATAGAAATGCAGTAGATCAACATTCACTTTAACATTTACTTTTCTGAGACAAAAGAGCAATTACCAACAAAATTGTATTGGTTAGGATACTTTCAACTGCAAGTTCAACTCAAACTAGCTTAACGTAATCTCTTAATGCATAAGTAAGCCCAGCGGAGGCAGGTTCAGAGACCCCTCAGTTCAGTGGTTCTGCTCTTTTCTCTATGCCTCCCCAAAGTCCCACCTTCCAAACATCGAGAATTATACATTCAGCTGTTTTTGAAAACAATAACAACAACAACAACAATAACAAGCCATAGGATTAACCTCAGGCCCTTGTCCTTAGAACTTTACAAATAAGTTCTCTCTCCAGTCCCCCATGTCTCATTTCTCAAGGACTTGTCATAGGAACATCATGTTCTGGTGGGCTAAGTCCTATTTCCTGCAGGAATCACTGCCTTGGGACTTACCAAGATTGAACTAATCTAAATTCACTCCAAGATTCAGGTTAAGGCCCATCCTTGAGCAACTGAACCTGAGTTACTTCCCCAGTACACATGGCTACTAAAAATAGCTCAGGAGTGGAAAGCCTGTTTGGCACGAATCATATCTTTTTACAATATTCAAATGTATTTCATTAATACAGTTTCATATTTGCATCTGTGTGAACTGGGCAAACCATAGCCAGAGTCCCGCTGCTGTCACGCACATCGCTCCACTGACTGACTGACTTACTGCCAGCTGTACTTCTCTGACGCTCACTTCACCCACTGCTTAATCAAAAAGCAGGAGATACAAAGGCAAGATTTGAGCAATTCAAGAATCTGACACATCCTCTGTTAAATTGTGATGGTTACAGCCAGGACGGTCCTCCAGCCCTCCTGGCTTGTTATAATTCCCCAAATGACTAGCTGCTGAGAGGAGGAGGAGTGCCACAAATACCACCATTAACAACCACAGTTGAGGTGCATGTGTGCAGGCAAAACACCTTTACACGCAGATAAAGTAAACATTTTGAGAAAGAAGAAAACTGAAGAGGGCTATCGCAGCTGTAAAAGCACAGCTTTCTGAAGGAGCTAGCTATATGTAAGGTCAAAAGGTTCATCCTATTTCAACAGACGTTTAAAGAGCATCAGCTTTTGGCAATGAGTAATGCAATAATTGGTGTTGAGAATGATAGCTTTGTGTCCCCCTGACTCATGAGCACTTCATGACCCAGCCATAGTGATGTGGAGCTCAGCCAGCTGGCACCCAAACCAACACCACAGGAGAGGCTGCGCTGCTCAAATACACCCAATACGATTTTTCTTTTTGATAGTTTTGAAACAGATTTGGCTTCCCAATGAATATTTATCTATTCCAACAACACAGGAAACAAACTATAAGAAAACATTCCCAAGGAACTCAAGGCCATTGTCATTTTGACAATTTTTTTGGAATGATTCTTATGGAAATGGCTGCTCACAACTGATTCATGTTATCCACTATAAAAGGCAGAAGAGGAAATAGAACCACAGAATCACAGACCCGGAAAGAGCCCTAGAGATTACAGGCTTGTACTTGTGGCTAAGAAAACGGACCTAGATAAATAAATATGGGAGTTTCATTAGTCATAAAGACCCACACATGATGGATTAAGAACTAAATTTTTGCATTTTAAGATCACAACTGCTGCTGGACGTGATGGTGCACGCCTTTACTCCTAGCACTCAGTAGGCAGTGGCAGGCAGATCTCTGTGAGTTCAAGGCCAGCCTGGTCTACAGAGTGAGTTCCTGGACAGCCAGGACTTACACAGAGGAATCCTGTCTCAAAAAAACCAAACCAAACCAAACCAAACCACCCCCCCCCCCCAAAAAAAAAGACTTCCCCAAGAGATGTGAACAGGAAGCCCAGGCCTGTGGTGCCTGTTATTTAAAGGGCACAGGAAAATACTGGCAACACCTAAGATGCCCACCACCAGGAGACAACACCAAGAATACACTCTTGTTATTTGAAGAGTGACTGCACTGAGGCACTTAGCTATGCCACACCTGTCAACACACCTGTAAACAGGGCTGAATTTAACAAAATATAACATTAACTAAAAAAACAAAACAAAACAAAAAAAGCTCCAACAAGTTCAGAAATACAAATTGTTACTGGAATTCTTTGAAACCGCTAAAAATATAGTCTGTTCCGTTAGCAAGTACATCCATGTGTAAAGTAGTGTCATTTATACTTACATCAATGGATAACTAAAGTGTAAAACATGGAGAGATGGCTCAGCAGGGAAGATCAATGGTTGCTTTTCCAGAGACTCTGGGGTTCAATTTCCAGCACCCACATGTCAGTTCACAACTGTCTGTAACTCTAGACTCAGGGGATCCAATGCCCTCTTCTGGCCACCATGAGCACTGATACAGAAGACGCACAGATACAGGTACAGGCAGAGCACCATACACAGAAGTAAAGTAAAATGAAGCATAAAACATGCATGAGAATGGCTGATAACAAATTAAGGATAACTATTACTTCTAGAAAGAAACTAAAGGAGGCTGGAGAGCTGGATGGCTTGGTGGTTAAAGAGCACTGACTGCTCTTCCAGAGGTTCTGAGTTCAATTCCCAGCAATCACATGGTGACTCACAACCATCTGTAGTGGGATCTGATGCCCTCTTCTGGTGTGTCTGAAGAGAGCAACAGTCTACTTATACATAAAATAATAAATAAATAAATCTAAATAAAGAAAGAAAAAAATTAAAGAAGGGGTGAGGTTTCACAAGGGGTTGATTCTATATTAACTCACTAATTTTTAAAAAAGATTTATCTTTAAATTGTGTGTGTGTGTGTGTGTGCACACCTATATGCACATCAGTGCAGGTGCTTAAGAAGGCCAGAGATGTTGTATTTCCTTGGGGTTGGAGTTAGACAGTTGTGAACTACCTGACATGGGTGCTGAGAACTGAACTCAGACCCTCTAAAAGAGCAGTATGTGCTCTTACCTGCTGAGCTATCTCGCCAGCCCTATAATTTATTATTTTTAAAACCAAGTAATGGGTACATGGATATAGGAGTCTTTTGTATTAGTAATACTTTCATATACATGTAAGATTTTTTTAAGTTTATTTTTATTATGTGTACATGTGTGCTGCCTGTGAAGGTATGTGTATATGTTTGTGGGTGTATGCGTACATGTGTGTGGGTATTTACAGAGGCTGGAAGAGGGTGTCAGATCCCCTTGGAGCTGCAGTTACAGGCAGTTATTATCTGCCCTATGAGGATGCTGGGAACTGAGCTAGAACTCTGCTCTAGAAGAGCAGAAAATGCTCTGAACTGCGGAGCCACCTCTCCAACCCCTTTCATACACAGTTTTAAAAGCTTGTGAAAGCCAGGCAGTGGTGGCACAGGCCTTTAATCCCAGCACTTGGGAGGCAGAGGCAAGTGGATTTCTGAGTTCGAGGCCAGCCTGGTCTACAGAGTGAGTTCCAGGACAGCCAGGGCTACACAGAGAAACCCTGTCTCGAAAAACAAAAACAAAAAACAAAAAAAAAAGCTTGTGAAAACTGGGTGTAGTGGTGCACGCCTTTCACCCAGCACTTAGAAGGCAGAGGTAAGCAGATCTCTGTGAATTTGAGGTCAGCCTTGTCTACATAGTGAGTTCTAGGACAGCCAGGGCTACATACTGAGACATTGTCTCAGGAAACAAAAATAAACAAACAAAACATGCTTTTTTTTTTTTAAAGCAAATATTGTGGCTGTGTGATGGCTCAGAGGATAAAGTGCTTACTAATCAAGCATGAAGATCTCAAATCCATGTTAAAAAACAAAACACTGGATGTGGCACTATGTGTCCAAAACCCCAGCACTGTGGGTTCAGGGATGCGCTAGGTTGAGTGGCCTGCCTTCTCAAGCCAAGCAGCCTAGCCAAAGCAATAAGCTCCAGGTTTGTTGAGACGTATGTTTCAAAAAAAAAGAATAAATAAAGTCAAAAGTGACAGAGGAAAACACCTGACACTGACATCTGACTCCCACACATACAAATAAAAAGTAAATAGTACAAATTTAAAGCAAATATTAACGGTCTGGACAACAGAAATGAAGGGAGATATCCATTCACAACGCTTAGGAATGCCAAGCCAAGTTTTAGTAATGACAGGGACTGAAAAGATTTAGCTGCAGACAAGCATGCCTGCCGCCTCTGTTCACTACAGAGGGCCTGTGAACCTATAGGTGCAGTGGTTCTCAACCTTCCTGAGGCTGTGGCCCTTTAATTTAGTTCCTCATGTTGTGGTGACCAAAACCATAACATTATTTTTGTTGCTTACTTCATAACTGTAAATGTGTCACTGTTATGAATTGTAATGCAAATATCAGTGTTTTCCAATGGTCTTATGTAACCCCTATGAAAGGGTCATTCAACCCCCAAAGAGGTCAAGACCCACAGGTTAAGAACTGCTGCTATAGTGAGTCACCACATTGGGAAGGCACTCTGGGTTAGGTAGGGGAGCTGGACAAGACAAAGGAGTCCTGATTTTCCCTTCAATGAGAGAAGGAAGAAGACTCCCATACCTTCCCCCAGGGCTGTGCTTACATCTCTGAAGGGAAAGCATTTTCTGGGAATATCTACAGAACACTGGACTTCAAGACACGAGGGAAGTGTGAATGTGGAGTGTACACTCACAGTACTGCTTATAACACAGTTCTCAGAAACCAGAGGCAGCTGGAGCCAGCTGGAGAAATGAGTTTCACCAGAACCGTGGAGGAGACACTAGGCCTAGACCAATCTACAGTTCCCGGACCTCACAGGGAGAAGGAACTTGGATGAAAAGCATGAGCCACCTCTCATCCTGCAAGATAGAATAATTTAACATGGAGAAGGGACAGAGTGGTAACCTCTTCTACACTGCAGTCAGACTAGTTGACAGATACAAACAACCTAAGTCCCTCCATCAAGAGAAGAGGGGCCTCCCTGGGTGGGTGAGGGTGAAAGGCAGCTGAGTGTGGGAAAGACTGCTTTTAGCCTGGCCCTGGGAATGCTCTCTGGGGGGCAGCAGGCCAGCTCTCCTGACCTTCAGCGCAAGCTGTGATTTGATGCATTCTGTCCTGGGACACTCGGGGAATCTGCTGCCCGGATTGTGGAAATGAGGAGTGGGGAGAGGTGAGAGCTGAGAGGTCTTCAGCCTTGTTTTTCCTACCTGGTTCCTACTGAAGTTTAGAGGTTTGGGGTTGTCACTCACATCTTGTTTTGTCTTGTTTTATGATCTGATCTTTCAGCTGCAGGCACGAGAACCGTGGTGGGAAAGTTCATTTTCTGGATCACTCAGCCTTTCAATACATGACAGCAACGTAGGATTTCAAGCCTCGGCTTACTCAGAGTGCTGAACCTACACGGAGTGCTGTGCCCTCCAATGCACTTTAAGAGGCAGAAGTTTAGCATTGTGCTTTTACATCTGAAAAAGGAAAGATGTACTCCAGTTTAAAAAGCACACTTGATACGGTTGGAGACAAGGCTCAGCAGTTAAGAGCACTGGCTGCTCTTCCCTAAATCCTGAGTTCAATTCCCAGCAACCACATGGTGGCTCACAACCATCTGTAATGGGGCCTGATTCTCTCTTCTGGTGTGACTGAAGACAGCAACAGTATACTCACACATATAAATCTTAAAAAACCAAACACAACAACAAAAACAACTCCTAGAAGCCCAGGCTAGACTCCTAGAATCCCAGGCTATCTGCGTATGGGTTATGTAGTTTGTCTACTTACATTCCTGAACTATTCCAGAGATGGGGGCGGGGAAAAGCTTCTTAAATGTTGAAATCTACTTTAAAGAAATCTACATATACTCTATTTAAAAGGTTAGTTTTTATTTTTATTTTATTTTTATTTTTTATTTATTTTGTTTTTTTGCAGACTTGATTAAAGATTTATTATTGAACATGATTTGGCAGGGTATAGGAGCGCACTGTAGAAGCCTTCAGGAATGCAAGGCTCTCCACTTGTCTAAAGGACCACGATTGGGGATATATTTGACACCACAGCCATCAGGAATGAGCCGCTTCTCAGCAACCATGTCTTCAAATTCATCTGCATTAAACTTGGTGAGGCCCCACTTCTTTGAGATGTGGCTCTTCTGGCGGCCAGGGAACTTGAACTTGGCTCTGCGCAGAGCCTCAATCACATGTTCCTTATTCTGCAGCTTGGTGCGGATTGACAGGATGACTTGGCCAATGTGAATCCTGGCCACCGTGCCCTGGGGCTTCCCAAAAGCACCATACATACCTGTCTGGAGCCTAGATCAGGGATAGCATTGTGTGATCAGTGACTTGTGATTATCAACTGACAGAAAATTGTCTCCAAGGTCCCTTGAGGCAACCCATATAGACAATAGGCTACATACACTACCAAGGAGGCTGCTGTTTGCAGCCATTGCACACCAAAGTCCCCATGGGGAAAGGGACTTGGTCGGCTTAATTAGCTGCGCTTATTTTTATTTTACATATATGGGTACTGTCAGAAGCTAGAGGATGTCAGATGCCCCAAAATTGTAGTTACAGGTGGCTGTAAGCCACCATACAGGTCCTGGGAATCAAACTAGGTTTTCTAGACTATCAGCAGCAAGTGCTCTTGGGAGATGATGAACCATCTCCAGTTCCCTTGGTTTTGGTTTATGAGTCTGGATCTTAATATTTAGCCCTGGCTGGCCTCAAACTCACAATCCTCCAACCCCGCCTCCCAGGGGCAGGACTACAAAGATTTTGGTTTCTAACAATTCAAACCCAGCTCTTACCAGTTTCTGAACTCTCTGCCAGTCACACTTTGCCTATGCTTATGTGTAGTTCCAAACATGGAGAATATTGTAATTTCTGAGCTAGTGTCAAGGTGGTTAAGATCTCTAATTAGTTAAATAGGAAAAAAAGGAGTCAGAGCTTTAAAGTATGTTTCCAAAGAGGGGAAAAAAACTTGGAGAAATGTATAAAAAATAGAACTAAAATTTAGAATGTTACTTAGATTTTAAAGGGGGTGGGTCACAGCATTTTTTTGTAAATAAACATTCTGTAATTTTAAATCTATTGTCACCATAAAGTCAGAACTACTTGCTTTTATATACTTATAATGAAATATACTATTTGTCTTCCAGCTTGAAAAATTTAAAGTCTAATATTTAAGAGGAAAACACTAAATGCAACTTTAGATAAGATCTCAGAGGACTACTGACAACCATGCATGTTTATATAAGTTCAGTCAAATCCACTGGAAGAGTAGATTTTTTAAGGTGAACTAACAAGATGTCAGAAAATACAACTTACCCTTTACAAAGACACCTGACACACTCAGAGATGCACTGGGTAGTTCCTATTTCTTCAGTTCTACTCTATGAAGAGGAAGCGGTAAACTAAGCCCCATTTGTGGTAGAAATAAACAGTGACGCAATCGCCATTTCCTGCTCAAAAAAGCTGCATAGCTTTGCACTATTTCAGAATTTTCTACTTATTTTTAAATTCAGTGTAACTTGGCAGAAGACAACTTCATAAGACAGCTGTACCCATTAGATCTGATGGTGCTAACAAGAGATAACAAACTCAGGAGTGAACTCTAGAAACTGGGCAAACATCCTTAATGGTTTTTTTAGGCCACAAACATACACGACAGAATCAAAACCACTGTGCTTAAGCACTGTTTAATTTGTTTGGCAGTATTGGGGTAGATATCTTAGCTGTGTAAATACTAAGCAAACACTGTACCACTAAACTGGGTCCTGAACCCGTATGTGTACTTTTAAAAACTTTCTTTTATGTGCGTGTGTGTGTGTGTGTGTGTGTGTGTGTGTGTGTGTGTGTGTGGTGGGCTGTGGAAGATTAGAAAAGCAACTGAACACTGTAAGCAAGGTTAACAGGCCATCCCTGTTGGAGCTTGGAAGACAGTAGTGCTGAGAGCTATGTAGCATATAAAGACCTGGCTTAAGAGCTTTCAGAGGACAGCAATGTTAGCAACCCTCTAGAGGCCATTCTTGTATTTTGGCAACAATGTGGCTGCTTTTTGCCCTTATCCTAAGAATCTGCCTGAGGCTAAACTGAAAAGTTTGAGACTTTGTTGGCAGAGGAGATTTCAAGTCGGCCTAATGTTGATTCTTGTGGTTATTAGTGGTTATTCTTATGCAGATCTACAGTGAAGAAGAACACCCAGAGCCAAGTCTTATGCTCAAAGATACAAGAAGTTTCCAGAAAGGCCTTATGTGAAGTAGAATAAAGGGAGTGCTACACTCAGGGAAAGACCCCATTCCTAGTACCAACTCTGTCTTAGTTACTTTTCTATAGCTGTGTAGAAACTCCATGACCAGAGCAACTTAATAGAAGACAGAGTTTACTGAGGGCTTATAGTTCAGAAGGTGAGCGGATCATCATTACGGAGGGGAACACAGTCATAGGCAGCCATGCCCCTGAGGCAGTAGAGCTCAGTGCTTACATCCTGACCCATAAGCACAAAGCAGAGAGATGCTGGGGATGGTATGGGCGTTTATCACCTCAGTGCCTGGCCCCAGCGTCACATCTACCCAATGAGGCAATGCCTCCCAATCCTTCCCTAACAGGTCTATCAACTGGGAAACATTCAAACATTTGTGCCTATTGAGAATGAAAGCTATTCTCATTCATGTCACCAAAGCCTGCATGAGTTTATATGTACCACATGTGTGTAGGTGCCCATGGAGGCCCGGGGGCATCAGAATTATACATTGCTGTGAGCTGCCTGACACAAGTGCTGAGACCAACTGTGGGTCCTCTGCAAGTTTAGTACATGCTTTTAACAACTGAGCCATATCGCCAGTGCCCAAACTTTCAAATAATGCCTGTATTTTAGAATTTCAAAGGCCTTTAACCCATGACATTAAAATATAATGACCTAATTTACACTTAAAATGTTTTGGGGGAGATGAAGGAAAAGTAAACCAAATATAACTACCTGTGTTGAGACACACAGAAACAGCAAACGAAACATAATAATAGCTACAGCACAGGTAACATTTGCAGAAACATTTGGATATCACTGAGTATACTAAATCCAATTAGGAAAGTAGCAGAATTTACCCAGCATTCAGCTTACCACTTGTGGGTGACTAAGCAATTGTAATCCTTGTACTATCAAACCGAGATGAAGGGGCTGAAAGGATGGCTCAGTCAATAAAGTGTTTGCCCTGCAAACACAAGGTCTAAGTTCAAGCCTCAGAACCCATGCAAACAGCCGAATGTGACAGCACAGGCTTGTGATTCCAGTGACAAGGGAGCAGAGACAGGCAGATCCCTGTCGTCCTACCAGCCAGCTCCAGGCCTTAAAGGCTGTCTCAAGAAACAACAAGGACAGCTCCTGAGCAGTGACACCAGAGTTGGCCTCTGGCCTTCAGACACACAGAGCAGTAGCTCAGAGCTTAATCCTGACCCATAAGCACAAAGCAGAGCTAGCTAACTGGGAATGACATGGGCTTTTGAAACTTTGTACCTGCACATACATACACATACACCTCACACACATACACACACACACACACACACACACACACGTGAATATACACATATGTGCTTAATCTCACAAGTATGTACACACACACATGCACACACATACACACACACACACACACACACACACACACACACACACGAAACATGCCTTAAGTGTTCGTCTAGAAGTGATAATGAGTTTAATGTTATCAAGAGGGATTTTACAGATTCTCTGTGAACAGGTGTACTGTCTTTAATCTCTGTTCACAAAGGGTCAAATATGAGAACCACTCTTGCTGGAAAACTAAAGTTCAGAAGGCTCTGAGACTTGCATTTTTCTCTCCATGATTAATTCATGACCATCTCCAGAACTAAACTTCTCCAAAATGAAGCCAGCTGCACATCCTCTGCTCCATCTACTGCTGCCAAGAAAGCCGCCTCCGCAGCAGGCAACCCCTGTGGTGGGAGTCACCAGACCCTTTAGACCTGGAGTTGTCCAATCTGTACTTGACAACTCAGTCAGGTCTTTCTACTTAGAGGTGAAGGGAAAACAGTAGTTACAAAAAAAAAAAAAATTTAAAAACAAAGAGCAAATCCCTCATTTTACACAATATTGCTATGGGAAAAAACAGATTGCCAAAAAATGAAAACTGCATTACACACACACACACACACACACACACACACACACACACACACACTGTGAGACATGGAGTGGATCTCTTGGATGTGCCCAAGTACTGGACATTATGCTATCCATTCACTTAGAAATGAGTAAAAACTAGAAAGAAAGGCTAGAATTAAGTCACAATATGACAGTGTAAGAACCAAAAAACAAAAAATAGCTGAGTTCCCTCTCCTGACTAAATTCTTTAAACGGGAACTATAAAAAAAAAAAAAAAAAAAAAAACCAAAGTGTTATTCAAGCCCTAGGGCTGAAACAACTTTAGCAATAATTTGATTATTTTCTGGGAAAATTCCCAGTCTCTTTGTTTAGAAGAATTTCAGGTTATATAGTGCAAAATGTAAAACTTACAATTTACCTCATCCAGTTAATACAAATCAACAAATTGGGGGTGGGGAGCAGGGAAGGCCTGTACCAAATTACTGGAGGCAGAAAGAGGACTCTGAAGACTCATTCCTGCAAGCCCAAACTGCTTCTTCCCAGCCACCTTCTCTGCAGAAACTAGAGGCTGTGAAATCAACCTAAGGGCAACCCCAGCACTCTGACTCTAGTTAGCAAAGTCATCCATCAAGCCAAGGCCAGTGCTGCAGACGCTCAGCCAGCTCAAGCAGCCCTACTGCCCACTGCGCCTCCGACAACAGGTGGATAGCTGGAGCAAGTGACGGAAAACAATCAAGGTTAAAGCAAAAAGATGATGTATAGGACAGTAAATAAGACTCAGGCCCAGCCTTGTAGACACTGCCCTGAAGGCTGTGGAGCCTTTAGAAGGTGGGACCTGGCTAGCGGAAGTAGTACACTAGGAAGGTCATATTCACTTGGGGTCTCTGGTTGGCCACAATGTGAGGTCTAAAAGGCTCAGGAAAGCAGTCATGCCTCCGCTGCCATGGTAGACTGAGACGCTCTGAAACCATGAGCCAAAATAGGCCATTCCTCCTTTAAGCTGTCAAGTTCATGGTCACGACCATGTAAAAGTAATTAACACACGTTATAACCTCCATGTGCCCAATGCTACCTACCCATGCATGGAGTCAATCCCCGCCTTAAGATGACTTTACAAGCACTAAAGGATTCTGTAAATGTTTCTTCCCTGGTTTATTCTTTAAAGAAAAAAGAGGAGGGGGAGAAGGAGGAAGTGGGGGAAGGAAGAAACCAAAGAGTTTGCAATAAAGCAGCTAGCTTGATAAATCTAAAATCTTTAAGTTGCAGACCTCGGGGTACAGTATGGTCTGACCCAGTGATGGAGGTAAGCACACAGTTCTTTCACTTCTTTTGTTCACCCAGCTATTTGCCTGGAGTTTTAAGAACTCACAGAATGAGGAACAACTATATTTAAAGTATAAAATGTGGGCGTTGTCGACACATGCTACAGCAGATTTTGCATTTAATCCGTATTTCTGTATTTCTCTGCTGCAAGATTCCAGTATGCAAACAAGAGAAGAGTGGGAAAGGAGGAGAGATCTTGCAACATTCTCATGAGAGATGCTTTATAAAGCAGCCTAATACTAAAATGTCTCAGAGTCAGTTAGTACCATACTTCATACATTTTCTTAAGTGACCAAAGAGAGCCAGGCAGTGATGGTGCACACCTTAAATTCTAGTACTTGGGAGACCGAAGCAGGCAAATCTCCGTGAGTTCAAGGTCAGCATGGCCAACAGAGTGAGTGCTCTAGCACATCCAGAGCTACACAGAGAAACCCTATCTCAAACAAACAAAATGACCAAAGATATATTTTAAATTATTTTTCAGCTTTTAAAAAATAAAACCAAATTTAAATTGAGATATAGGTCCTTCTACCCCGCCAGTAGCTAAGAAAAAGCTATGCACAATCCTACCCAGGCATCAATGTTTACTGTGAAACTATTCACAACAGCCCACTGTTGTAACTAACTTAAGCATCTGTCAGTGGGGCAAAGGGCAAAGAAAGCCTGTAATATGCACACAGTGGAATTTTTCTTCTGTCATAACGAAGAAGGAAGTTAGTCCGTTTGCAGGAAAATGGATGCAGCTGGAAATAATCACATTGGGTAAATTAAGCCAGCCTTAGAAAGATAGCTATCCTATGCTTTCTCATTGGAGGTTCCTAGACTTTAGAGCTCAAAAAAAACATGTGTGTATGTATATTCAACATGAAAGCAGGAGTAAAACTATTGAGGGGACCGAGAGGTCTGACAGGAGGGGGAGGGGGAAGAAAAGAGGACAAGGTAATATGCTCATTATATATCGTAGTTTGTGCAAAATACTTTATATAAATTTTTTTTAATGCGCAGGTATTTCCACCAACTCATTTCCAGTCTTGGGTAACAGAATTATCCAATTTATGTTGCCTTTTCCAACTCTTTTAAAACTGGCAGTTCTTTCTGGATCTTAGAGATGGATGCTAACAATCTCCCAGTGTTATCAGCACCTGCTTTCCTCTGGCACATATTTCAATTACAAAATATATGCTTTTCAGACGCGGCATCCACAGGCAACTAGCTGCCCCAAGTGACAGGCATGAAATACAAAAACACAGGACTCATTTGGAGATCTCTAACCTGAGCTCTTGGGCTCCAGAGGGAGAGGGCTTTGATCCTCACAATAGCTAGGGGCAAACAACGTCCCTGAAAACAGCTTTCAGTCTCCATCCCACCCCGCCCCTCACTTCTTGCCACAGTAGCCATAAGACCTTGTGCCTTGTCCAGAATGGAGGGATGCTTTGAAGCTGTTAAAAGGAATCTTGGAACATTATCAAGATTATACATCATAAAAGTAGCAAAGCATAAGGTTTACTATGTCTACAGCTATGTAGGAAACAAAAGCGCGTGAGAAGTGACGCGTAACGGTAGTTTACACCAGGTGTCTACATGGGACGATTTTCAAAATCAGGAAGTTGAAATTGGTGCCCAGTCTTACATTATTCTTGCCTTAAGTAACCTTAAGAAAATATTACATACACCGTGACTGAAACATGGCTCAATATGAATATTCTTCAAATTCTGGATTAGGGCAGCTCTAGGTGGCTGCCCCTGCAAAGATTTCAACATCAAACATGTTGTTTAAATGAAATAAAGAGCCACACTACACAAGCCGCTCACTCACTCTGTGAAAGGGAGGACTGCTATTTGAGGAGTCAGCTCTTTATTTGTTAGCATTTCTGTTGTCATCAAGACTCCTCGGGGGAAAGTGAGCTGGCCAGAAGCATAGCTGATACTCAGAGTGGAAATGGGAAAGAAATAGAATGAATCAGAAGTAAAAGGGTAGTAGCTATTTCCCAGGAACTACGTCAGCTGGGGCTACAATCTCCATCGATTGCCCAAACTTGTCCCCCACTCCCTAATCCTATGCATCCAGTGCACCTGCTGCCACCTGCAAGAGAACGTGTGAGGACAAAGCAAAGGCTCAGCACCAGCTTCCCTTCACGGTCTGTGTTTTGTGGCATCTGTGCGAACAGACCCAGGCACACAGGCATCATCTGTAGATGCTATTCGTCCAGTCTACCCCTACCTGCTCAGATAATTCCAAGTTTGCCATCCTATAATTTATCCAATTAATCTATGAAACAGAAGAAGACAACAGTGCAATCTTTGATGAAGTGAATTCATTGGATTTTAAAAGCTGCTTGGCTGAGGGGCATACCTAACTTCCACATAAAGGACAAAAGTGACTTTGGTGAATACTCTGGGTTTTTTGTTTTTGGGGGTTTTGGGGTTTTTTTGTTTTTTGGGTTTTTTTTTTTGTTGTTTTGCTTTGGGTTTTTTTTTTGTTTTTTTTGTTTTTTGTTTTTTGTGTTTTTTTGTGGTTTTTTTTTTGGTGTTTTGTTTGTTTGTTTGTTTGTTTGGAGATGGGGGCAAGGAGTTGAGGTCAGACAGTCTCAAACTCAAATTCACATTCTTCATGCTTCAGCCTCCTGGGGTCTCAAACTCAAATTCACATTCTTCATGCTTCAGCCTCCTAAGTGTTGGAATTACACTCCCTTGCACAACCACACTTGGCTTGTTTTGTATATTGTTAGCTCATCTTTCTATTCCTAAGATCCCATATAACAAGGGGATGTTAAACCTAAAACAAAATAAAACCAGGCATATATACTATTAAAGAAAATTCAGAGGTGCAGAGGATGGAGAATTCTAAGTTTTTACTTGTCTGGGAAGACAGCCAGAATGATTTAATATATAAACAGTCAAGAGTGTTTGTGTGTTTGTTTGTTTGTTTGTCTGTTTGAAAGCAAAAAGAACACCACTTGAAAAGGTTACCTCTGCATTTGAAAAGTTGGTTTCCAATGTTAAGCTCATTCTCCTAGTTTGTGGCCAATCCAAACTGCTTTGCAGCATTGTAACCCCAAGTTAGTGACATAGAAAACAAACAGAACTGTGTACTCACAGACGCACTGTCATTTCAAGATGTCCTCAGGCAAGCCTGGGGCAGGATTTCCATATCTAGTGGCCACAATTTTCATGATCTCAGTTGGCTCAGCACAGTCACTAGGGTGGGAAACGCACATGACCGTGACACAAAGATGTTAAGAAACACAGCACAATGACATGTGGTCAGAGCGGTAAACTGCAAGAGGAAAGAGCATGAAGGAAAATGGCGCTGGCTGCGTGGGAAACAGAGGAGAGCATTATCATAGGACGGCAGGAATTCTGAGGGTAACAGAAGAAAGAAAAAACCAAAACACCAACCAACCCAAGCCCTATGCATTCTGGAAAGCTGATATTTACTCTACTTTGGGTAAGCAATACACAGCTACTGGCCTCCAGGCTAAAGGCTGAAGCAGACATTCAGAGACTGAGACAGAAGTTGAGAAGCAGCCAGCTTAGCCCTGTCCAGAGTCTGCAGCCTCGGTGGGAAGTAGTCTCAGCACACTGGACAGGAACACATTAAGGCTGCTTCATAGGATGCAGACAGAAGGTTTTGCTGATGCAAATATAAAAGTCACGCTTTTGTGACTAATGAGAGGGCAAATGTCAAGGTTTCGTTTTCCAGACTCCGGGAGTCTGATACCATGCTAGGCACTGAGTACACTGCAAAGAAGAGTGCTGCATGCTGAGTAGCTCCAGGCTAGCACCAGACTGTCAGTCATCACGTGCAAAGCTTGCTCCACACTTGGGTGTCTTCAGAAGCAGGCACTAACTAACCTGGATGATGAGCCTAAGCTGCTCTACACAACGCTGTTTCCACAAGCTACCACATGACACTTTCCCCAAAGGTGGGAATAAACAAGCTTTACCTGCCTATCACAAATGGAAAACATAGCAAGCGAAAACTTTTCTTCTTGTTTATAAACAAATTTGACTTAAAATTTAAGACAACGTAGTATTCATTATACTTTCCCTTCCACGTTGCCTCTTAGCAGCCCAGTAGATGAACTACATTCTGGGTCAAGTTGGAAACTGTCACTAAATACACTAAGGGTTTTGATGATTATCTGAAATTGAATATTATCAAACATATACAATGATATTAGCCAGGTATGAGGGGCATGCCTGTAATTCCTAGCGTTCAGGAGGCTGAAGCAAGAAGACAGTGTGTTTGAGGTTAGCCTAGACTACACAGTAATTCTCTGCTCTCAAAAAATCTGAAGAAAAAAAAATCGTGCTTTAAAACAATAACCACAGAAACCTATTGGTTTTGATTTATAAAGTCGGCCTATAGACAATATGGAACTCCTGACTCCAAAAATCTCTCCTCTGATGAGCATAGTGACAGAAGAGACGTGACTGCATTTCTCAGTGGTCATCCTCTTCTCTGCTTCAGCCATAAAGAACCTAAGGCTCCAACAGGTTACGTAGCTGTAGTAGCTTTTGCCCACGAGGGATTCATTCCAAGTCCAATGGATGCCTGAAAACTCTGACAGCATCAAACCCTATCTACAGACAGCCCCTGACCATCATGGTGTGAGACATATGTACCCAGGAGAAGTGAGATTTTGAGTTTTGACCTTTTCCTGTCTTTTTCTTTTTTTTCTGTACTGTTTCCTGTTTTTTGATACCTGCCAGCAGCACCCAGTAACACGGAGCAGCTCGCTGTCAGGCTGCTGTGAGGATGAAGAGCCAGTGCTCCCAGTACACCGTGCCACTGATGGCTTTAGATACAGGCATGCCATAAACTACAGAAGACAGTCAACCTTTTCTATGATGTAGACATGTCTGTCATACGACTGACCACAGTTTAAACAGGCCAGGCCGTGTAACTCTTAAGAGGCCCATGCTCACTCCTGAGTAAGTGCTGTCCTTTTCCTAAGCAGCTCTTTCTCTCCTAGCATCTGTTGCTTAGACCTCTGCTAGAACGTTTTCTTAATAAACTCCAACTGTGCTTCATTACACCACAACAAAACGATAGGCTAAGCTAAACCGTGATGCTTGTTTGCTGGGCCAGCTGTTATTAAAAATCACTTTTAATACATAATCGGCTTATCATGATGGAATGCTACCATGAGTCTAGAAGTATCTGATTTTTTCCAATATATAAACATGGCAAAGTTCAACTTATGAATTGAGCATGGCAAAATATCAATAAAAAGAGAATAATTATACTGTAATAAAAGTAATTTAAACTCATAGACTGCTTATTTTTATATATTTTCACTTAACAGTTTTGTACAATAGATAATTGCAGGCAGGTGTGATCAGAGAGAGTAGAGCCATGGGTACTGGGGACCGGCGACTTTAAGGGTGGAGCTGAAATTCCAATTCATGCCACACTCCACACCTGAGCTCCCTTCCTTGCACCAAGGATGAGAATTCTGCCTCAAGTCATCTACCAGAACTCCTTAATTCCTTCTTAGACTCCGTCCTGGAGGGACTAACTCAAATTATGAAGAACTTGGAAAGAAACAGTTGACCTAGGTCACTTCTAGATCATACAAGTGAAATGGGTAAACTCCTGGTTGACCTGAATACTAGGTATTTCTTCTTTGACCAGCTTACTATGATCAGCTTTATTTCTAGGCCTGGTGACTAGGGTTGGTGAGATGGCTCTGTGGGTTAAGGTGTCTGCTACCAACCCCGACAACCTGAGTTCAGTTCTCACACCCATTCAGTGAAGAAGCCAACTTCTAGTTGTCCTCTGGTCTCTACTTACATGTTGTGGCAATTGCTTGTGTGTACATGTCTATCCACATAAACACACAGACACAATCAATCAATAGATCTGTTTTTGAAACATTGTTCTAGATAAACCAAAAATGGCCTCATCATTCTGACTTTTTTTTTTATTAGTGGCAACATTAGGGCTCTAGCACAGGACCTATCTGTCACAGAGCTACATCCCCAGCCAGATCATGGCCTCCTTTGAACAGAATGGATTCTATCAATAAAGATATACTTTAAGTTAGAGTGAATCTCTCTCTTACAGCAAGACTCAAATGAAAGGTTGGGATGGACCGAGGAATTTTCTGGTCTTATGACTGAAACATCTCATGCAAGCCTACTGGAATTGTGACGTGCTGTTTTCAGGGAAAGTCTGGTTTCACAATGAAGCTATGAAGAACCAGGAACTAGGGTATTGTCTGTGGTTGAATTTTGAATTGTTCTTGGCATTTAGAGGTATCTCTTAAAATATATATATTTGTGTGTGTGTGTATGTATATCTCTTCTGGAATGAGATGGGTGCTTGGTATAATTTTGTCTAACTGTTGTATCTTCCGATTCTGAGTTTAAAATGAGAAAGACACTGCACTGCAAACAACAAACATCCATAACAATGTAAAACCGAGCAGCCAGTTCTGTGATGTCACTGAAGTCCTCTGCCACCTGATACTCACAGTTTATAAACTATGAAATAAAATAAACATAGTTTATAATGCATTTCTTTGTTTTGATCATCACAGACTACCTGCAGATGAAGGCAGGGATAACAGTGATTTATTTACACATAGAGACACAGAGGCCAAAGCCATTGGGGAGTAAGTGATAGGGCTGGGACCCTAACCTGAATCTCGGCACTTAAACCAAGTACTCACCCAAGTACTTACATCATGCTGCCTCATTAGGATACATTTGTGTGGGATAACAAAAACTGTTTTTATACCTGTTTCTGAGGCTGTACTTTAGGAAAAACAGATGACAGGCAAAGGAAAATTTATTTAAATTTTCTTCTTTAAATAAATAGCTCTCAGTCAGGGTCTAAGAAATCATTTCATGAATTTAAAATAGAAGGAATTTATTGTATACTAAAAAGGTATCAGCATGTGGACTTTATTTTAAAATAGAGCTGTTGATTCAGTGGTACTAGCAATGGGACCCAGATCTTTGTGAATGTTAGACAAGCCCTTTCCCATTGTGCTCCTATCTTCAGCCCACAGCAGAAAGAATTTAAGAAGTGGAATTGGTTATGCAAGCCATGAAGTTGTTAAGAGCCAAACTGGTAGATGGTTTAGCGTTAACAGGAAGCATACAACCCCTAAGCTGGAGGAAACAATACTGTTACTGGGGCTAAAGGCCTGGGGTCTCTCGAAAGGAATATCTTAGTGTGATGGATTTGTCCAGTGGGAAACAGGGCCACACAGAAACCATCTCTGTAGAAGAAGCCACCAGGTGGGAGGGTGGGGTGACTGGGGACGGGACCCTCGGGCTTCTCCTCCTTTTGAATAATAACCCTCAGGCTTCTCCTCCTTTTGAATAATAGCCTCTCACCCAGTCTCTAAGCAGCTAAGCCCAGTGTGAGGCTGGTCACCAGGAGCCTGGACAACATAGGAGGGACGGAGAGATCTAAGGTGAAACTTTGGACTCTAGTCAGCACTCAGCTGGCAGGTTCTGTGTAAGCCCCTGAGGTTTTGGGTTATTAAGCCCCAGCAGACTTCCACAATATTGACTAGATAAAATAAACATTCAGGGAGAAAAATGAAATCGAGAATCAAAGGTGAAGAGAGGCAACAATTACCTCCTCAGCTTCCACTATTCACCTGGGAGCCAAAGGCCAGGAACAAGTACACAGACCACGCCTCAGCCATGCCCTGGTACCAAAGGACAGGCACAGCCAGAGAGTGACTAACAAGTGACGAGACCCCAGCTAGAGGCAAAAACCAGCCCTGATCATAACTATGGAAGCTTTACAATCAACTGGGCAGTTTGGGACAGGCTAACCCAATGACCTGACTGTCATATGCTGTCAAGTCAGGAACCAGGCCCCCTAAAAAGGAAGTCTGTCACTGAGTCAGCGATGTGGTCAAACAGCACTACTCTAGCTCATGGGCAGCCAATGGCATGGCCAGGGCCTCCAAGCTCTTGGTTACACTGCTTCCATCTAAATCCAGCACAGTCTTGTTACTAATTTAATTCTCTCCTCCCAAAGTGGAAAGAAAACACTGCTGGACATGAGCAGCCTTTTTAGCTTGTGTAATTACCTTAAGATATAAAGCCCCACCCAACAGAGCCAACCCTATTTTTCACAATTCCTTAGGACAGCATCTCAGAAACACCCCCTTTATCCTCCAGTATGTGGTATTCCTGTCTCTAAGGGACAGGATTCTCTACTGTTTGAAGTAGTATTCGTCCTACCTGAACCCTGACAGTGGTACCTCAATTCTCAACAACTCCGCCCTCGGGTCCCCAGGTACCCCACTTGCTGCTCTCTGATCCAAACCCCAGAGGACCTAGGATGGCTATTGTTGGATGCATTTGGCTACCTTTGTTGTTGTACATGGTAAGCTTCACCTTCCTAATTTGACTTAAGTAAGGGGCCAGGCACTGTACGCAGCTCAGTGAGAAGGTACTGGTAGCCATTTGAATGAATGAGGGACAGGGGAGCCCTTTGAAAGAGAGTCTGATCTTTTACTTACAGATCTTCATTTGCAATCTCAGTTCTGTTTGCCAAGTGAATGCCGGGCACTCAGTAAATACTTCCTGACATTGATTAATTACTTTGGAATACAGTCAGTTTCACGGAGCTCTAAACTGATCCTACTGGGATGCATCTTAACGACACGCTCTGAACTGAAGTCACATATTTGGACAGCTTTAGTGTATAAACACACAAAAGTGAAAGAGGCACAAAAGTCATTTAAATTATTAGAAAAAGTGCAAAGCAAAGCACAGTAATTAGTACATATAAAATAGATGACTTCATTCAAGAATGGAGAAGAGACAGCCATGCAGTCATGCGCAAAATGGAAGAAAATGAAGAGTTCTGTACCATGGTCCCATTCTAACTCCTGAAATCACCGTTTAAACAGGCTTTGGGGTTTGAGTAGTTTTTTAAATCCATAGACAGTAAAGCACACCCACAATGAAATAAACCCCAAGTGTGGGATTGTATCGGTTAGATCACCACATTGCACTTCCACCAGTAAAGTAAAGAGGAGCTGATGACTTCCTGTTAGCTAAGAAAGGCTTACTTTCCTCAGAGCCACCTTTTCTGAAAACTTGGAAAAAAAGTCTTGGCTGTAGGCTGCAGAAGTCTGTGTGCTCTGTGGGGATGTCTGCCATCACTCCAACCACCAGTAGGGAGGGCTTCCAGGGTCCACTGAGAAAGCCCAAAAAAAGCAGGAAGCCCAAAACCAAGAGAGACAATAAGCTCATTACCCAAGAGACCTTAACAAAAAACACAGCCAGCCAAACCCACAGCCAAAGCTCTGCCAATAGAGAGAGTGAAAGGGGCCAGTTTCTTTCAAGGAACAGGGATGTGCCTGGCCAAAGGCAGCCTCTGCGGACAGGGCTTGTTTTAAAACTGAGCTGAGTCTTACATGGCAAGGTAAAGGGACAGGAATGGCTGTGGAGCCTTTTTGACCCACAGGGTAGAAATAGAATTCGGTAGTAGTCTCTCTCTCTCTCTCTCTCTCACACACACACACACACACACACACACACACACACACACACACCAAAGTTTGATAAAGTTGTATTTGACTGATACGTTTTCCCCCAACATTGTCTAACTAATATACCTTTGGTTGGCTTAAAACTTCTTATGTAGAGCAAGCTGGCTTCAAATCTGAAGCATCTATCAGTCCCTTGAGTGCTGGACTCAGAGTGTGAGCCATCATGGCTGATCTTGTACATGAAGTAGACTCTGTGCTTTCTATTCTTACATTTTGGACTATTTTCTTCCCTTCCATTAAAAGCAAAAAGTTGTTATGGACACACTAAATTGACTTTATGACACAATAATGAATTGTAATTCACACTGAAAAACATGTTTTTGTTCTTTAAAATCTATTGCTGGTAAGAAAAGACTACCCTGTGATGAAGGGAGAGGGGTGAAATAATAACTTTAGGACCCTAAGTGTAGTGGAAACTAAAACATGCATTAAATTTAAGAGGACAATAATTGAGCATTGAAATTGAAAATTTTCTCTGTATTTTGTAGGGGAAGGAACACAGAAAGGACTAGGGAGGGAGATCAGACTAAAAGGAGAATCCCAGCAGCAGAGATGCTGCCCCAGCCAGGCGCCTGACTAAGTCCTCCTCCTCCTGAGATGATCCCATCCACCAATTTCACCAGAGAAAAAGAGGATATCACAAAAAACGCAGATGAGTTTGATAGAACTGGTGACTGACTTTACTGTAAATGAATGAAATGAACCACGTCCTTTAAACGAGGGAGCGACTGCTTGCAAACCCACACGCTCCAGCTGAAATCAGTTCAGGATGGCGAGGGCACATACTGTACAAATAAGATGCGCTTCAGATTAGATAACCCCGAACAATGGAATCAAATAATATCTCTCAAGACTGTCTCCTGAGCCCTCCCAACTCATCAGATAAAGGCACTGCCAGCTATAGTGGGATAGGCCATCATTACTAAAAACCACCAGCGCTTGCTGGAAGAAAGGTCATCAACCATCTTACCCAGCCATAAACACCATGAGCTACAACAGTAACTATCTGGCAAGATATGCCCATTGGTGCAGCAGTGGCATGGATGTTACAGGGTAACCGGTCCACTTCTGACTGGATTTACTGAACTCCACGGGAGGGAGTTTGTGCCTGGAAACCCCTCATGGGTATTTACAGCTTATAGGCCCTCAAAGAGAAACTTCTATTATTTTGCTAATGTAGTTTAATATTCAACTGCTTGCTAAGTACTTATCTTTATTCCCATATGTCTGAGTTAAGAATTCCTATTGTTCTGATGAAACACCGTGACCAAAAATCAAGTTGGAGAAGAAAGAGTCTATTTGGCCTCTACTCCTACATTGTGGTCATCATTCAGAAAGGCCAGGCCAGGAACTCACACAAGGAAAGAGCCTCCTGATGCAGACGTTACAGAGGGGTGCAGGGGTACTAACTAATTTGCAGCCTTGGCTGTCCTGGAACTCACTTTATAGACCAAGCTAGAACTAAAGGCGTGCACCACCCGGTCAGACTACTTTCTTATAAAAACCCAGGACCACCAGACCAAGGTTGTTAGCACCCACAATGGGCTGGGCCCTCCCCCATCAAGTACTGGTTAAGAAAATGCCCTACAGCAGGATCTTAAGAGACAAATTCTCAACTAAGGTTCTCTCTTCTCCAGTGACTACAGCTTGTATCAGGCTGACACAAAACTATACCATATACTAGTGCAACTCACAGCCCTCATCAGAGAAGCTTTTCCCCCAGTGGTTACTACAGAGACAATAAATGACGATGGAGTGCTCGGCCCTAAATGGCACATCTGTATCATACCCTCTTTCCCAACGGCTAAGCAAACGAGTGGGCATAAAGACTTTCAGAGCCAGAGGTTGGGAATGACTGCTGAGAAGTGTCCTCTGACATAACAGGGCCATTGCACTCAAACTCACAGCAGCATGGCTGCCTCCAAAGACCAAGATACTCAAGAAGCCAGCTTAGAAGGGAGAGGGGCTCACGAGACCCACCTCTCGCTGAGAGCTACCAGCAGTTGCGGGGCTGGGAGAGGGAGAGTCCGTTTTCTTCAGGGGTGTACCCCTGGTAGGTTGTTCATGCTCTAATGAACTCATGTGCAAACAAGTAGTACTAATTTGACTCTGTAGGTTATAAAAAAGAAAAAATAAATAAGAGGTCATTAAGCTGGGAGAACAGGAAAGACGAAGTGGAAGAGATGAGGGGCGTAGATACAATCAAAATATACTATATTTGTAAATAAAATTTTCAAAGAATAGATTTAATTTTTTTTATTTTAAAAACCCTATTCTCGAAGAATAGGTCTTAATATACTTTTAAAAACCACTAGTACTTCCCAATAGCTCTCAGTGCCAGGCAGTGCGATAAGTACTTAATACATCTGCCCATTTCTCAGAACCAGCCAATCAGCCAACTAAGGAAACTGCAGCAGGCGTATTATCTCCATTTAAGACAAGCGGAAAGGGGATCCAGATAAGCATCTTGCTTAAAAGCACGTACTAACGTGAGAGGGCTGGCACAAGTAGCATGTCTATTTTAGAAGCAGTTATTACTGTGTGAGCTCTGAACTGTCTGTCTAGAGAAAAGAATGTTGCAATTAAGATGAATTTCAAAATGAGAGTTTGCTTTTGACATGAATGTTGGCTACTGATACGAAGTTGTACAAATGCAATATAACCATCCTTCTTCTGAAAATCCTGTCTTTATCAAGTTTTACTTTATATTATTTTTCAACTTAAAAAAAAAGGAAAGAGAAGCACATTAGTGAATCAGTGACATAATTATCCACTGGAGAAAACGGCACTCACACACCAAACACCTTCCTGATGAAAGCCTTCTCTGGCTTGTGTGGATCACTCAGAAGTATCCAAAATCACTAGTCCTTTCTTCTCCTCCTTGGTTTTGAACAGCCACACATGACTCTTCAAACCTGGCTAAGGATCTGGAATTGTATGCCCAGTGCCACATACAATGCACCCAGACGAGGTCTCCTCAGGAAATCTAAAAGCTCAGTGCGACACACAGGAAACTAAAAGTTATCTTAAACACCCAAATTTCTATTAGAATAATAGAAATCAGGGAAGATTAGAAAGTCTTGGTGGAAGCTGGATATAGTGGTAAGCACCCATAATCCCAGCACTAGCAAATCACAGGAGGATTGAGAGTTTGGAGCTAGCCTGGGCTATGTACCAAGACTCTGTGGAAAGAGAGGGAGGGAAGAAGGAAGGAGGAGAAAAGAAACAAAAGAAATCTCTGATGGGAAACCTCTATATTCAAATGGTTTTTGGTATAAAGAATCTATATTGTCACATCTTTTGCATAACAGGAAAATACAGAACTGCCTCCACTCTCGTTGTGCTAAGACCTCCAATCAGTGGCTCCACCCCTACCTCTGTCAGTCACTTGGTAGTACATCTGTGTTCCTCTCACCTGACTAGTTATATGTACCCTCTTTGATAAGCTGTTTGATTACTCCCTCTTTACATGAGCACAATAACAAAATGAAGCAAGAGAGAATCCGATTCAGCAACACTGAGAGAAGCACAGGTGTAATCAACACCTCTGTGACCAGAGAGAGCTGCGCCTTTCTTGGGGGAGAGTGCTCCACTGAGGCACCAGCCAGGCCAACTGCTCTGATGCCATCTTTTGGCTAAAGAAGGACACATATTTGAGGAGTCAAAACTTTCAGGAAGGACTCAATACTTAAAAACTGCATGGAAACATGTATAGATCGTACAAGAAGGGAGAAGCCAGACAGAGAACACATACGAGAAATCACAGAGAAGGGAAACACGTCTCATGGCGCTGCCTTTCGTATGGGCTCTAATACAAATCTGTGAGAGTAAGTATAACATGGTTCCTCTGCATTGTCTGCCAATTCTCACTTCAGTTTTCAGTAAAAATACTGGGTTATGAAAACAAAACCACTGTTGGCCAGAGACCATTTTTAATATCTCTGAAACCCAAGCAGCTTAGTGAGGAACTCCAAGAGAAGTTCTAGAATACCTTCATCAACAGAAATGAACATACAAAAGTGTTTTAAAATAAAATCTGTGCATTAGAATTCCCATAAAGCACATCTCACAATGACCTACAGTCAGAGCCAAAAGGCAGCAGCTTAACTCTGAGAGTGGGAGCGGGTGGGCACTAGCACAGTAGTACCCTAGAGGTACCCGAAGTCATGCCTTCAACACCTACTTTCCCAGGTCACTGTTGGTGAGATGGGGTCAATGCAGTAACTGGTCTCATAGCGACAGCAAGGTATCTCTGTCTGGAATGGCGAAGCTCATCAGAATCACTGTGGATTTTTAGGCCCACTAATAACACTCTACCTACCCTGTTCAATTGTGAAGACTTAATAAACAAGAAAAATAAAATGAAATGTCAAATGCACAATCCATAGAAAATACTTTTCCTTGTTTCTCTGAGGTCAGAGGAGGAGGACATGCAGTTTTTAAGTTAGAGGAAAGATGTAAGAAACACAAACTCTCAAAAGCAGAAACTCACATCTCAGCCTGACATAAGAAAAGAGAAATAAAACTTTGGAAACTGAAGGCAGGAGAACCGCCCTGGCCACACCCATCACCAGAACCAGAGCCTTTGCAGGCTGGACACTGAGCACAGCCATCTTCAAGGAAGCTCCTAGCACTGCTGCCGGATTCTTCTCACAACTGAAATCAAGCTCTCAGATGACTGCACCAGACTGCCTCCCACACCACTGCATCTGGGAAGGGATGACCAGGCTCACGTTTATAGCGGGAACCTCTACAGTTTACAAGCTGGCTCAAGAACAAGGTCATTTATGTTTTGTTCTTGAGAATGGACATGAGAAATGAGAATAAATGAAGAAACACAGAAAATTACTTGAGAGACAGAATTTACTCACTTTACATTCCAACACAACATAAACAGCTGGGGGGAGGGGAGGTATGTAAGAGTTCTCCATTGCCAGAAGAAAGATTATAGTATAGCAGTATAGCGCTCTCTCTCTCTCTCTCTCTCTCTCTGTGTGTGTGTGTGTGTGTGTGTTGGGTATGTTTGTGTGTCTTTGTGTGTCCCCATACCACAAGTTAAATTTACAACTTACCTTTTATTACTATTTTGCAAACAAATGCTATCTCATCTATAGCCCCAAACCAGTCTACTGAATTTAAAAGAGGTACACATTCCAGTTTAGAGATATGGATTAGATTTAAACAAGAAATTCTTCGGCAGCATAGTGGGTTATCTGAGCATTTGGCCCTATACAGACGACCATGATTTACTAAGCAGCAGTTACTGACCTAAAGTACATTACTACAGGTCCTTCCCCAGAGTTATCATCCACACAGTCCCCCATCTGTTTGGGGCAATGAAAAGATGCCCAGAAGACATTTTCACTTACAAGAACTTATTTCAAGGACGAAATTTAAAAAGAATCATGTAGTACAATTTCAAGTACTACC